>NC_056741.1:454137539-454140039 GCF_019279795.1 Protopterus annectens | reverse complement strand
TTAAAGTTTTTTGGGTTTTTATTTTTTTTAACCCCTTTTTTTAAATTTTTTTAAAAAAAAATTTTTTTTTTTTTTTTTTGGTTTTTTTTTTTTTTGGGGAAAAATTTTTTTTTTTTTTGGCATTTTTTTTTTTTTTTTTTTTAAAAAAAATTTTTTTTTTAAATTTTTCCCCCTTTTTTTTTGGGTTTTTTTTTTTTTTGGGAAAAATTCCTTTTTTAAAAGGGGGGGGGGGGGAAAAACCCCCCCCTTTTTAAAAAAAAATTTTTTTTTCCCCCCGGGTTTTTCCCTTTTTCCCCTTCCAAAAAAGGGGTTTTGGGGGGGTTTTTTCCCTTTTTGGGGGGCCCCCCCGGGGGAAAAAATTTTTGGCCCAAATTTTTAATTTTTCCCTTAAATTTTTTAAAAAAATTTTTTTTAAAAAAATTTTCCCAAAATTTTTATATAGGTAAAAGTACTTGTATACTAAACAGTACTACATTAGCCTAAATGAACTCTTTTGAGAAACCCATTTCCTATAGGTCCCTTCTGACTCATTTTACACAGCAAACTTTTTCACCTTTTTTCTAGCATGTCAAAGGGTCAGTTGCTGAAGGTCCTCTCCTGTTCAGCACATGGTGAATCTGGGCATCTTGAGGCAATGTTACAATTGCCTCATGTTACACAGAACAACCTCACCCTTCTCCCACAAAACACAAATACATGTGAGAGATGCAACTATAGGCTAAACTGGAGGCTGAGCTCTCTCAACTCAGGACTGGCAAGACCAGACAGGAGGAGAAGGAAACCCAGCATGACACCACAAACCCAGTTTCCACATAGAACTATCACAACTGGCACAAAACAAACACATAAACACACAAAGACATACTTTCGGAGGCACTGATAAAAAAAAATCTACCAAAAACTACAGAGGCCTCCAAAGCAGACACACCCAAGCAACTTTGCCACCTCAAGACATGGGAGACATGCAACACATAGTTCTTCAAAGTCAGTTAATGCTAAACAGTCACAGCCCTTAAGGCCAAACACCACAATGCCAGACACACTTGTTATAGGTGACTCCATAGTCAGACACACTGACCCCACTCACCAGACTGAACAAGGAAAAGATCACAGTGCAAGCTGGCTGCTTCCGTCAGCGCCAGAATCCGCCACAATATTAACACAAGCACTCAGGTCACTCCCACAGCAAGTACATAGAGTATGACTCCAGTCATTGTCCATGCCAGTGTGAACGACCTGAGACATGCCTCCCTGGACTACATGAAAAGAGACATAGAGGGAGCTCTCAGATTATGTAGCTCTAGGCTGGTGCATTTTACCCTTGACCCCTGAGCAGTATCCTGCCCCCTCACCAAGAATGATGCCACAATACAGAGACAAAAATGATCAGCTTTAATAATTGGCTTAATTACTGGTGTCATTCTAAGGGGATCCAATGTCTGGTTCGCCTGGGATGACATGCTTGACAAGCCACACTGCCGCAAGGGACGGCTTGCACTCTGTCACCCTGGCTTCCGGATATTGGCAAAGGCCTTGCCACCCCATAGTGCCTTTTTAGGCAAGGCTCAAAATGATAACCTACCACCCTAGAAAACAAAAATGGAAAAAACTAAAGGGTAATACTTCTCAATGCCAGAAGTCTAAACCTCAAGATGCACGCCCTCAAGCCCTCCTCAGTATGGAGAACATCGTATGTTCAGTGCTGTGACTGAAACCTGGTTCAAGGCTCCTGAGAGCACCCCATCACTATCAGGCTATACCTCATATCATCACGTTCCGGCCCCCAAAATCCGGACTGAATCCACAAAAGGAGGGAGTATCCATATTCATAAAGGATACCCACACCTTCAGGTTAGTGGCAACGCATGAAGCATCGGAGACCATCCAGGTGCAAAATTAACCAGATGCAGGGTAAACTGCCCTGGCAGTTTGTAGTGCATGCTACAGACCACCCTCTCAAACTCAGGAAACCCACACAGCAGCCTCCTGAAGACACTGGAGAGTATGGAATGTGTCTCCAAACACCATCATATTGGGTGACTCTCAACTACCCAAACTAGACTGGGAACATTACTCAAGCCCCAACACCCCTAGCCCAAAAGGTTCCTGGAGTTCATAAACTCAAATGCTATGGAACAACTAGTCACCATTCCTGGGCAAGAGGAGAAAATATACTAGACCCTAATCATCACAAACATGGGGACAAAATGCTCCACGACACGGAAGTGACATATCATCCCTCATTGGTGAGATCAGACCATAATTAATCTCACTGGAGATCCACATCCCGCCCCAACCCCAGCAAAAGACCACAGTGAAGAACTTCTCAAAAGCAAACTTCACACTTCTTAAGACTGGAGTGGTATCCTTCAAGGCCCTCTTAGCCAGTGGAAACCACAACCCACACTGCTGAAACCCTACCACAATGCCTTCTATGAGCACCTCCAGGAATGTATGGATCAAGCAATCCCTAATAAAATCAAGACCCTTTCCCATACCC
>NC_056741.1:454115039-454132539 GCF_019279795.1 Protopterus annectens | reverse complement strand
AAATGAATTGTAGGAATAAACACAGGGCAATAGGACAGGTCAAACATGGTAACATGCAGCAGATGAGGGCAAGTCATTGAAGACAGCTATAGCATGAACAGTAATCACATATTGACATGATATAGTACAGACTGCACACTTACTGTATATTATGTGACTGTCACACAAAGTGACATATCAGTGGAATGGATACTTTGTGATTTAAGCATCATGACACAAACAATTGAAGGGACATATATCAGGGATGATATATACAATAGAGATTATGTGAATATTGAGAAGCTGTGCAAAGTGAGTTGCCTGACTATGTATGTAATGTCAGCATAGGTTTCATCCAAGTGGGACACATAGCAACAGGCCCAAGGACAACAGTAGACGGAAGCTAGGGTTGCCACCTTTTCAAATGCCCAGAGTGGGACATTTTTGGTAGGAACGTCAGATTTTGCAGGGCAAAACATACCCACGGCCAGTACAAAGGACAGAAATTTACTTTTTGCCAGAATAGAAACTTATTCTTGTAGCATTTGAGTTGCTTATTCTGTTTATTTAAATATTTTGGTGTTTCAGATACAAAATAACTGTTTTATGCTACTTTTAAAGAAAATATAGGAAATATTTTTGTCCTAAGATATCAGGACATTTGCCATTTGTTCAGTTTTTTTGCAGGACACAACTGGCCAAAGAGGGACTGTCCCTCGCAAAATGGGACAGGTGGTAACTCTAACGGAAGCATGCACAATCAGGGACAGTATCAAAATAATACCACCAGTAATCCCATGTCTTCCACATAGCACTTGTATACACACACTTGCACAACTATTATGATTCGTCAGCAATCCCTGAGGGGAATCAAGCATGCCTCCCTCAAAATTTAGCATCTGCCAGAGGTTTCCAGGGGAACACTGTTACACCTGTATTTGAAATTATGAGCAATCCTGGCTAGCTGACAGGTGTGCTTGCCATATATATGCCACAATCCACACTTTCATGAATGTAACCCATGCAATCAATGTTGTCTATCAGTTATGTATTTACTATGTGCATTACATTAACACGTATCACACATTCATCTTGTATAACACCTTGAAAGGTTTTCTGCACTGTCATATCCTAATGGTTATGCACCAGAAAGAATACTTAGGTATGGCTGATACAATGTGTGGGAGCTCAATTTGGCAAAAGTGGTACACTTGAGCAACTCTTTCCTGGAAGATGTGTTGGGAGGTACATGCAAAAGGGTGCATTGTACTCAATTATTGGAGTGATGAGGGCAGAGAACAATGGAACTATAATGCCCTTTGATGTGGATGTCCTGCACATACTCAGGAATTGTACTACATACAAGTGAGTGGTCACCACTGTGGGCACATGCTGGTGGGTATTTTGCATACCACCTACTTGAGTACACAGGTCACATATCACTTGGTCTGCTCATAGGGATATGCTGTCTATATTGTAATTATCTTGTGTATTTGCTTTCATAATGGAACTAATCCCCCTCATGATTTTTCCTTCATCTACCATGTCCCCATGGCTGTAGCAGCTTTCCTTTGTGTGTGTTGGTACTGTATGCATTATACTAATACTGCACTTGGATTCAATGATTGTCCACAATTTGCAGTTCTCCACAAAGCTGGTTAGAGAAAAGATGTGTAAGTCAGTTTTGATGTCTGAGACTTAAATAATGGATATGAAAGGGCCTAGCACAGAGCCCTGAGGTATGGACCAGGTCACTGAACTCTAAATAGAGGTGACTACACATACAGAAACATATATATCGGTCATGTATGTCATCTAGTTGTCTACCCACGTGATGCCATAGCTGTTTATGGCCACTTGAGACAGTTTCTCTGTATTACCTGACTGTGGATTTGTGTCAAATGTCTTGACCAGGTCAAGTTATACAGGATGATAGTGTCATCATACATGCCCTTGGTAACCTACTTGATGACAGTGAACAGATGTAACAGGCATGATGCAGTCATAAATTAATCATGGGTTTGATAAACAGTTGGGATATTACCCGTGTCCTTTTAGAGAAGGTCCATGATGACTCATTGGCCTACCTCACAGATGAGGAGAGTCAGGATGGGTCTATAACTCCATGCATCAGGTGATGTTCCCACCAAGTTAGAAGGATGCATGTTGATGTACACCCTTCTATGGAAACATAGGCTGTCTGGAGGCTGTTTTGAAGTACGGCTCATGTTTTAAGACATGCTATAGGAAACCTGTGATGTTGTCTGGGACCATTGAGTCTGTATTATTAGCCATCGAGAGTGCAAAGAGGAGCTGCCCTCTTAAGAATAAAAACTGAATAATGTTTGCATGCACACATTGGCTGATTGCCAGTGGCAATGGGAGGGGGGGGGTGACATGTGAGACAAACTATCAGCTAGTGGATTGTCTATTACCTCCAGTTGTTTATATCTGGTGGCATCAGCCCACAGATCTGTGCTTAGTTGTGTATTCCAATTAACATTTCATATGTATTGGAATAAATGACTTGTGAAAAGATCTCCAAATACAACCTTGGTTATTCATCACATTCTACACACTGTTGCTATGCACACAGTCATACAACTGCACCAGTGTCACATAATTAAAAATCACTTGCACACCATATGTGCTTCATGGGCAAAGCTGTGTTTGAGTGGCCTGATGTCATATCAGCACACATTACAAATCAGTTGTTTGTGGCTCATGCAGAACATTTCCTGACACAAATGCTAATAGTCATACAATGGTGCTGCGGACCACCTCAACAATGCTTGGGTATAGCAACACAAATGCACATGCAATGAATTCCACAAGGTTGCAGTTTTCCTTAAAACATGTGGTACATTGGTTGTGTATATCACAACACAACAAAATGTGTATGAGACAAGATTTATTTGTCATGTAATCAATATGATGTAATACCAATATCTGTCACAGAACATTAAATGATGGTATGTAGACACATGCACAATTGTGCCATACTGCAAGTGTCACTGTAATGGCAGAATGTGAAATATGTAGAAGGTTGATCTGCTCTGCTACAGCAACACATGTACTAATACACCAATATACATAAAAGTGTATCATACCATGTCAGCAGTTCTCAGGAGGCATATTACTACAGCTGTTATAGAAGGAGCATGTAGTATAATAGCTGCAATGGTCATCAGTACATTAGGTGACATCACAGATTGTAAGACCCTGTTGTAGCCATACTGTGCATCCACACCGCAATATAGCACATGTCAATGACAACAACATTAACATGTCAACTGTTAATAGTCTCATAGGACATTATTAGGCTAATGGCCAGCATCACACAAAATCCTAGCCATTATTGTACCATAAAAAATTGTGTATATGTGTATATTTGTTGGATTGCATTACATCCTGCCACTGTCCATATGATACATGTGCACGACATCATGACATAATTGCCAGTCACACATGCAGTGGTCTGGAGATGGCTTGCAGAGCCTCATGTAAGGACTCTGCTTCATGGTGGGTGTATGCATATTTGACATGAAGACATCCTCCACTCCTCTGCAGAAAAGATGTCATATGGCCAGAGGAAAGAGGAGGATGGTGGATGCATAGTGCTACATGAAAGGTTCCCCAAGAGGTAGTGAAATGAAGAGCGATTCCAAAGACTATACAGTGACCATAATATACCACTAAACACACACAAACACAGCAGTAGACTGGGCCTGATTTGAAGCTTACACCTGTTTATATATAGAAGATGAATGCCATGTGTAATGTCACAGTAGCAGCACTACATATGTCTTAGTGTAACACTGTCACATTGCACTTTATAGAGTATGACAGCATCATTGTATGCTGAGGAGAATATGTTGGAAGGAGTGTAGGACATGGATGCAAAGTCACATCCTAATGTAAACTTATTTCAAAAGTGATGTGTATGTACAGACATGCAAAGTGCTTTCTGTCAGGTTAGAACCCTTTTAGGAGTAGGTAAACTAATTTCCAAACACAGTAGTTAATGTTACTGCCACACCACAGGTAAGTCTTGAGTAGTGCATGTTATAAAGGATGACATCATCATTGTATGCAACAATGCGATGTTCAGAATAGGGTTTGACGTAGTTGTGGATTCATATATCGTTCTAAAATTGTCACCATAGGGAGAGTTGACTGCACATACAGTTGACTATAGTGAGAATAGAACCCCTACCTACCTATTTAAAATGCACTTTTTATAATGCAAGCATAACAGCACAAGTCTGGCTTTAATGGTGTTTGATAACACTTTATAGCTGATGACATCAGCAATGTCTAGTGAGAAGAAAATGGTAATAGCACTGTCTGACATGCTGTTGTAAAATGCTGTCTCGAATGTCAACCAAGTAAACACACACACACACACACACACACACACACACACACACACACACACACACACACACACACACACACACACAAACTGGATTGAGGATAAACCCCCTACCTACCTATTTACAAAGCACAGCGCTTAACCCAAGTGCCACAGCATATGTCTGATTTTTATAATGCTGTAAGACAGTTCATAGTGAATGACATCACCATTGGATGTTTGAGAGTAGATGTTGAGAGGCCTGCATTAAATGGATGTGCAGGCATTTACAACTTCCAGAATATTGGTACTCCATGGGATTGTACCGATGACCGAAGGATACACAGTTATGCTTTTCTGACTAGACAGGCACACAGACACACACACATACAGAATGAAGTACTTAATGCACGCACCATTGTACAAGTCTGATGGTTAGAATGCTGCAGGACAATTTATTGTGGATGTCATCAGCATTGGATGTTTGAAAGAAGATGTTGGGAGGCCTGAATGAAATGGAATTGTCGACATGTACAACTGTCATAATAGTAGTACTCCATGGGATTGTATTGTTAACTGCAGGATACATAGTTATGCTTTTTTGACTAGACAGACATACAGACACACACACACTCACACACACACACACACACACACACACACACACACACACACACACACACACCAGTGAGAACCCTCTACCTACGTACACCCACTAGAGAACTCAGTATTTAATGCGAGTGCCACAGCACATGTCTGACTTTTAGAATGCTGCAGGAGAATTTACTGTGGGTGACATTAGCACTGGATGTTTGACACAAGATGTTGGGAGGCCTGTCTGAAATGAATAGCTAGCCACGTATAACTGTCAAGATATTAAAGATATTAAAGATCTGCATGTTACCAGATTGATGAGTGTGCAAAGTTTAGCATTTGCTGTTGTGTTTCCAATGTGCAGGTATATCTTAAAAAAACAAATACAACCACGACTAGGAAACAACACTAAAACAAAAAACTTTTATAGTCTCTAGCACCTCGGCTATAGTACAGCCTTCAAGGAGTATTAAACACATACATACTACCACATTTAAATATAAGCACCCGTTAAATAATTAACCAATATAAAGAGGCTATATTTATTCTGAAATATAACACTTTATGTCTCTCAGGTCATAATTTGGATTGTAATTGGAGATTGTTAATTTAATTGATATATTTCTTTTATTGGTTAATTCTTTAATGGGTGCTTATATTTAAATGTGTTAGTATGTATGTGTTTTAGTACTCCTTGAAGGCTGTATTATAACCAAGGCGTTAGAGTCAGTAAAAGTGTTTTGTGTTAGTGTTGGTTCCTAGTCATGGTTGTATTTGATAGCTTAAAAAGCCAGCTTTGCAAACTATATGCAAACTGATGTATACATTACAAACACTGGAAATGTGAATGTACATTGTAAATATAAAGATGTACATGATATATAAGAAAGCATTTTTTATTTATTTCTATAGTGTAGTTGATGTATTTTGGAACAAGGACAAGAGACTAAGTTTCAAGTGCATGGGTGAAGGTAACACATGGCTACAGTGTAAGTATGTTCTCTTTCCTTAAAAGGTGCCTTCTCTTTGTTTGTTTTTTTACATGTACTTTCATGGGATGAAGACTAAATGGTCAGTAAACATCAGTAATTCATGCTATTGTTCAATTTCTATATCGTACCGCCAAGCAGCTGGTTTGCACAATTGATGGCAAAGTGTTTGCATATGCGAGATACGCATTTGTACTGCTTTCCCTATTTGTGAAGAGTTATTAAACAAGCAAACGTAAGCCTTTTCTTCATTGATAAAATTATAGATAGTACTGAGTGTAAGAAACACACCTGCTGCTTTAGTAACTCTGTGGCAGCAGGTGTAAATGCATTAACAGATTTCTTTTTGAGCCCAAATAATACATGGTTTGAATCTGGGTGTATGTAATAGTTTTAAATATGTATTTGTAATAGAATGACATAATTCTTTATTCCACATTCACTATATGTTACCTTAGCAGAGTTTGTTTAAGCAGCATTGCATGGAGGTACCCACACTATTGAAGAACCGTTCACCATCGATCAGCATTGATGTGCGATGCAAAACTCTGCGCAAATGTATAGGACAAAAAGTGAAGGGTTTCAATGTATTTTTTTACTTATGTGTGTGGTATGTGATTCTATTTTTTGACTAGATTAAAGGTGTTAAAATGGGTTAGATATGAAAGTGATGAAATGGGGGGAAGCAGGGGGAAGAACAAAGGGAAAGCAATATAGGAATGTGCAGAAGGGAGGTAGGAAAGAACCATACCTCTCCACTTCTTCAACAGTCCAAAATAAAAGTATGTACAGAATATTAGCTTAGTTTGGACTGTCACCTCAGCAAAGCCGGGTGACAACAATGAAATAATGTTGTATAGCCAATTGGACCAAATTAAGTGTGTCAAGAAGACATGTTTGTGAAGCATAGAGCTATGTATGGGATGCTTTTTTTGGGACAGGTGTGCATTTTTTGTTACATCAGTAAAAGAAGAATATTGGGTAAAGGACATAGGTATTTCTGGTTCAGGTAAATAGGGTAGGTGACAAAGGAGATGCAAACAAACAGGACAAACAAGACAAGACACAGGGACAGTGAGGGACAGAATAGGTTTGGGGATACCATGATTGGGGTTAGGGAAGGGACAACAGATGCCCATGCCCATCAAACATGGGGACAGTGAGAATCTAGTCTTCACCAGCAGGACTGTCATCACTGTCCTCTTACTTCACTGGCTGTTGGACTGCTTGATGTCTTCTCCCCCAGACCATAAAAGAGAGCATCTCTTTGTGAGTGATAAAATTACCATCTCTGCCAGTATTCCAGGAGGGTACACAGCACCAGCTGCTGGGGTAGTGCTACCTGATGTGGATGGCCCAGGTAGTGCAGGGGCAGCAGAGACAGTACTGCCAGGATGGGTCCCAGATGTGCTGGACATCAGTGTGGGAGCTGGTGGGATGGGGGCAGGTTCAGCCACGAAGGCTGGCCTATCTCCCTGTACTGTAAAGCATTTTGTGATTTGTCAGGGATGGATGACATGGTAACACTCTTATAACACTTAAAAGGAGAGAAATAAGGGTTGGGGTAAGAGAAAAAAGATAATTAGTACTATCACATGCATCATACAATGCATTATCATTATAATAAAGTATTTTATATTTAGCCGTACTTTTACATTTAAGTATACTTCTTAACAATTGCAAACTATAAGTAATAACTACTGAAAATAATCCTTGTAATGTGCATATATTGCACATATGCTTAGTCAAATTGTAGAGATTAAGTTAACAGCAGGGCATTTATGCCACTTCTGTTGAAATTAAAGTATAATATTTTAAAGGATTTTACTTACATTTATTTACTTGTAGTACTTGAACTTACAATGTCTGACTACAGTATTACATGTGACTCCTACAGCTGGCTTGAGCTACAGACTGAAGCATGCATGCTTGCTTTTACAGTTAGGATATGCATGATTAATTTACTACTACTACTGTATAGAAGAGCAATACTTTATCTAAAATAATGGTTATATTGTGCTGCATACATACCCCTTGCCTCCCTCAATCTCTAGACACTCAGCATGGGCATCTGTATTTGCCATAATCTTTTGGTTGGCTGTGGAATAAAGAGAAGAGAAGAGCATTATGCATACCAGTCTTGCCTATATGCAGCTTTCTGTCTGTTATAAATTCTCTTTATCAGTATACTTACGTGTCAGCAGTCCTGAACACATCCAGTCACTGGTTGATTGTATCCCACTTGTGCCTTTTCAGGTCATTAAAATGATGCCTACACCGTTCTCCAGTGTGTGGAATGCCAGTTGCCCAGCCTATTCCATGCCTCAGACTTGTACTGAGAGCCAGTATAGTCCCCCTGCAGCAGTCTTTGACTGTGGAGCTTTAAAAGGAGTCCAATGAAGATTCTGGACTCCTCAACACCCCACCTCTGTGCCCTAAATTAGGCACCTTCTATACCTCTCAATCTCTTAGCACTAAACATCTGGACAAAACCAAAAATAACGGTGGGATAAAGCCTAGAAAATAGTGAAAATGTTAAATATTACTCTAATATAAACTTAGAAAGTTGTTAGAATAAAAGGTCTTGTAGTATCATACATTTTCTGAAGGGTATGAAACTTGAATCTCAAATGTTTGTCATTATTTAGTGACCTCAGTACTGTCTGATTTGCCACAAACATCCAGAAAACCACGAATTTTATGAGAAACAGACCAAAACAGTGAGGCAAAAATCTGGACAGTTAAGAGGTATGGCATCTTCCATTCTACCATCAGACATTTTCAACCAGGGAAGACAGCAATAGTTCAAAGTGATTTCCTGCCAATGCATGTTATTGCATTTACTGGTAGTGGGCAAACCTAAACAACAATGCCAACTGCATTTGTATGATGTTAAGCTGAGAACAATAGTGTCAAACAGAGAGGAAAGCGGTTTTTGAAACTGGAAGGTTAATTAGACATTTGGCATTAGTTTGAGGGTTCTTTGCTGCTGTAACTGATAGGTGATTTAACTTTGCAGACATACTGGGGCATACATTTTATGACTTGACATTTTTTTTATGTGGCTTTACACACTGATAAAATAAATGTTTTCAATGTGGGATTCAAACCTACGCATAAGAGACAAAATATTTTCTTTCACAGTGGTGATTTTTCATCCTTGCTACTTAAGAAGTACTTCTCAGACATACTCATGAACCATACGTAAATACACATGACAGACTGAGGGGTTAACCATGTATGTGTGTGACCTGACAAGATCCTGGTTTATACATTCATGTTTATATGAATATTATTGAAGTCTGAAGGCCATCTAAGGCCAGAGAACACAATTATAATTACAGAAACATAATAGTCAGTATACCCTCCGTCACATAAGTAATTTGATTGAGCTCTACTGCTATACATACTTATTGTTATTTATAATTATGTGTATTTTTATGTTTTTATTAACATTGAGTGTACAACCCTTAATGAAATTGGGATTGTATAATAATTTGTTATATATATTTTAATATAAAGGAAAATGGAACAACAGTAAAACATATTTGGAATTTGCTTTATTAGAACCCAGGACCATCTGTATTGCATCCCTACACTTACACCTGCTGTCACAGGAATAGTTAAAAACAGTTGGATATTTTCATATTCATTATTAAGTATGTCTGTTAACTGCCATGCAACACTGCTTAGCATGTTTACACAGTGGCAAACCATAGAGGATACAATGTATCCATTTTGAAATTGTCTACTGTCTTCTTTCTGTCTGCAGGTGTTCTAGACCTGCAGGTGTCAAGGAAGGTTGCTAAGCACTGCTCAATGCTGCTTAGTGGGTTTGCGAGATGGAAAACAAATGATTCAACAATGCATCCTTTTTGAAATCGAGAATGTCTGCATCCTGTCTGCAGGGGTTCTGTCTGCTTCATGTGTGAGAAATTAGGCCATGTTTGCATGAAGTTAAGCGATGCGCAAATGTGACAAACAAAACTCACCTTGTTTTATTCTTGTGAGCAGTGTGTATTATGATTCATCCTTAAAAGACAAATGTGGGATTTGAACCATGATCTACAGATAGTATAGACTGTGTGGATCACTGTATTTAGCAGATACACAAACATGAGTTAATTACATATTTAGTGCAATGACTGACCACACAACCATTTATGAGTATTGTTTGCAGTAATGCAGCTCTGTCTTATCTTTGTGTTATGTTCATCCTTCTCCTATCCGAGCAGTGATCTCAGAAATACAGTCTGTAAGGCATTTTATATCATTGTCCTTAAAATGTATAAGAATATTAAATTCCAATAATATATAGTTTTCAGCAAAGGCAGGGGAGTTTGGATATCAGTGAACAGAAACTGAGAAATGTCTTCTGCTCACTTCCATTTCAAACCTTGCTACTATTACTTCTGCACTTTGTAAGTGTGACCTGGCTGACACACCCACTGTAGGTAAGGGAGTCTGAATTGTTGTGTATTTCTTCTCCCTCACACCAACCATTCCCAGTTGCAATCCATTAGCAACAAACACTGAGGTAGTGCCTACACTATGTTTACATCTGCTACACTAAACCAAGGGATTCAGCAATTCTAATGAATTCACACCTAATTTGCATCTTCACTGTGCTCAGAGGCATTAGTCTACAGCATAACAAGATAACCATGTAGCAAGGGAAATTGAAATTGAGAGGACTTGTGTATTTGTAGAACACAGAGGACTGACATTCATTTAGATTTATCTACACAGAAGGTTTCTGGTGTTGCTAAAGTATGATTGTATTTTTCAGATACATGCTAGATTTGTTCACATATTATGAAGAGAACTGTTATTTGTATGCATTAGTGGATTAAACTGTTATCTATATGCACTTCTTATACTTCACTCTTGGCATAGGCATTTTGCCATGCATTGGCTTTCACAGATAGCCTTATTAACTGTCATTACAAGTGTTATTGTTAAAAGTGGTTACTTTACAGTCTTTTCTACCTTATTCCATTGCAGTGTAAAGTACTATATTTTCAATGACACAGGAGTGTAATGTTGCTAATATGGCCATACACACCATCAGGGGAGTGCTGGGCACAGTGAAAGGTGCTTAGCAATCATGTTGGGAGGGGTTGGGAGGATGGCCTAATGGTTAAGGTGTTTGCCTTACAAACACAAGGTGCAGGGTTTGAGTCTCACAAGGGATAATTGGCTAGGCTTAAAATGGCTTGCAAGGGCAGTTAGCCTAGTACTAATCTATGAACCTATGAACCTATGTACAATTTACTTCTGAGTTGTACAAATGTACACTTTTTGTGAAAACTGTGTGGGAAGCAATCATAACAGGTGATTTATGTGTTATTCTTTGGATTCTACAAGCTGTCATTTTCCTGTTTTTGGGAGGTGTGGGAACAAAGTACTACTGATGTATTTCCACATCACCATTTGGGTTTCAAGAGTTTTGCTCTTGCAATTGTGTAGTCATCCTGGTGTTTCCATGTGTGTATGGGGATAATTGTATGTAACCAGTGGCATGTTGTAGCATAGCATTCAGGAATTGATGTAGGATCCTGGATGCTGATGCCTGTGATATACCCAGCATATGCCCTGTTGGCCTCTGAAAGTTTCCTGTAGCTAAAATTACATATCTTAGCCTCCACAGATATTGGTTCCCCTTGGTCTGCCCTTGCTTTCAGTTGAGGCTGCAGAGTTCCTGTAGCATGTCTCTATCTACCCTGTAGCACTCTACAATTTCACATCATACAGACCATGGTAACCTTACTGGCTGAGGTCTATTTACAGCAGAATCAGCAGCATAGACTTGTGCTTGTGGTAGGTTTTGGAGTTCACAGGGAAAACCTACACTGAGTCTACACCATTGCTTTATAGCTTGTTGAATAGCTCCTCCATCTTGAATTGGTTGATTGGCATACAGTCCAGCTGCTTATGTTGTAATTAGCATACCACTCTGTTTACCATGTTTGCTAAGCTCTACATACCGTGTAAAGATTCTTACTAAATACAAAACCGTGCACTACTATGTGTGCATCACCCTGTGAACATGGTTTTAGCAGACCATGCAGGCTTTATTGAATCTGCACCTATATATATATATATATATATATATAGAGAGAGAGAGAGAGAGAGAGAGAAAGGAGAGAGGCTTTATTGAATCTGCAACTATACATATATATATATATATATATATATATATATATATATTTTTGTGTGTGTGTGTATATATGTATATATATATATATATATATATATATATATATATATATATATATATATATATATATATATATATATATATATATATATATATATATATATATATATATATATATATATAGGTTCATAGGTTCATACTAGGCTATCTGCCCGAGGGCATTTACAAGCCTAGCCCATCGTTTTGTGGCTTACGCCACCCCTTTAGTATGGGGAACTATACCCATTATTTTGCTGTGCCTCTGTCGAGCAGTGACACTGAGGTAATCCCTGGGGTATATCTGCGATCTCCCATCCATTGGTCAAGATTTCTCTTGAACAAGACCAGCGAGGTGCTCTGCCTCACATCTACCGGGATTTTGTTCCACAGCATAGGGAGTCTTTGGGTGATGAATCTATTCTCCAGCACATCCTATTAATAGCCGTGTCAAGGTTTAAGTCTCCCGCCCTTGTGGCTCTGATGGATCTAGATTTTTTGAGGTGAAGCATATTCATCAAATCTGGGTTTGACATGGCCTTGTATGTTAGGCAAAGGTCACCTCTGAGCAAGCGGTAAGCGACTGAATAGAGCTGGAGTTCTTTCAGTCGGCAGCATAGGACAGATTTTTGAGACCCTTTATCCTTTTGGTGAGGAACTTTTGTGGCCTCTCCAGCTGCTGCAAGTGTCGGGTCAGATACATTCCGAATGGGGCATTGTACTCAATCATTGGTCTGATGAGTGATGAGTAAAGGGAGACTATGACCTCCCTTGATCTAGATGAGAATCCCTTCATGATAAGGTGGGCAATGTAGAAGGTCTTCCTAACTACTTTAGCTACATGGGTGTCGAATGACAGACTACTATCAACCTGGGTCCCCAGGTCCCTGATAACTTCTTCTGTGCTCAGTGGATTGCCACCTATTTGGTAGCTAGGGGTAACCTTGTTTTTCCCAAAGGGTATGACTATGCATTTTTGGCATTTAACTTTAGGCCGTGGCTCTGGCACCAGTTATCCGGTTCTGTGGGACCCTTCTGAAGGATATCTGTGTCAGAGGTGTTTTCTAACATGGCCCAGTTTGCAGTCATCAGCGAACTTTGTCAGCCATAACCCTCCTGTGTTTGCTTGGACTTCGAAAAGTAGATGCCAAACAAGAGTGGGCCCAGGACTGAGCCCTGTGGGACACCACTTGTGACAGGCTTTGAGTCTGACATGGTGCCAGCAACTCTGACCCTGTGGGTTCTGTCACTCAGCCAGTTTGCAACCCATCTTGTGATGTATGGGTTGACATTTAAGCTGATGAGTTTTTCAATGATACCCGAGTGGGGTATTGTATCGAAGGCCTTAGCCAGATCGAGGTAGGCTGTATGGACTGCCTTTCCTCATCAATGGCTTTGGTGACTGTTTCAAAAAGTCAACCAAGTTTAAAAGGCATGATCTGCCTTTGACAAAGCCAAACTGGGTTGGATCCAAAGTCTGCAAATTCCCTCTGTCTTTATTTATGAGGTCCATTATGATCCTCTCCATGGCTTTGCAGATAAGGCTTGTCAAGCTAATGGGCCGGTAATTTCCAGGGTCGGTGGAGGCACCGCCTTTGTGAAGTGGTACCACAGTTGCAGTGCGCCACGCCCTGGGTACGTATCCAGAGGTAAGACTTTGATTAAACAGCTGTCCTAGCTGTGGGTTTAATTCCTCATTGAGTTCATGGAGCACACAGCCCGGGACACCATCAGGTCCCATGGATGCTGTGTTTTTTGCTTTGGAGAGAGCAGTTCTCACTTGGGCGCTGGAGATGTTTGGGGGGCTGCAATCACTTGGTATATATATCTCTCCTTTTGGGGGGGGAGGGAGGGGAGAAGTTTGCACTGAACCTGTCAGCCAGTATGTTGGCAATGTCTGTAGGATCAGTAATCTTCACATCATTTTGAACTAGCTCTGAGCATATCTGGGAGTTTCCTCCCAGGTTTCTAACATAGCTAAAGAAGGCCTTATGATTGTCTTTTGAGTCTTTAGCTATTTTTCTCTCGAAATTTGCTTTGGATGATTTTATGAGAGCTCTTAGTTTTTTACTTATAGTGATCAAGGGTGTCTTACCTTTTAAGGATTTTGCTCTATCTTGTAGTAGCTTCCTCCTTTTGTTGTAGAGTTTGTTTATGGCTGGGGTCCACCAGACTGGACGCTTGCCTTTGGTACAAAGAGTCTTTGTTTTGCTTGGGATTGCCTTATCCATGCAGTCCTGCAGGTGTTGGTAGAAGGCATTTGTAAGTGATTCAGCGGCTTGAGTACTGTTTTCCGCTGGCACGGGAGCCTTGATGGAGATCACACTAGTCTCTAGAAGTGTGAAGTCGGCTTTTGAGAAGTTCTTTACTGTGGTCTTTTTATTTCAGGTGGGGTGGGATGAGGACCTCCAGCGAGATTAGTTTGTGGTCTGATCTCACCAGTGAGGGTACACCTCCGGTGTTGAACATTGTGCTCCCATGTTCGTGATGATGAGATCAAGTATGTTATCTCCTCTTGTGGGATGGTGACTAGTTGTTCCATGGCATTTGAGTTTATGAATTCCAGGAACTTTTGGGCTAGGGTGTTTGGGCTTGAGTAGTGTTCCCAGTCTATATTAGGGTAATTGAAGTCACCTAGTATGATGGTGTTTGGTGATACATTTATCCCCTCTAGTGTTTTCAGGAAGGCCATGTGAGGTTCCTGAGTTTGTGAGGGTGGCCTGTAACATGCTACAATTTGCAGAGCAGTCTTGCCTATGGTTAATTGCACCTGGATGGTCTCCGATGCATCGTGCGTTGCCACCAGTCTTGAGGTGTGGGTGTCCTTGATGAATATGGATACCCCTCCTTTCTTGGTATTGTCCGGATTTTGGGGCCGGAACGCATGATATGAGGTAAAACCTGATAGCGCTGAGGTGCTCTCAGGAGCCTTGAACCAGGTTTCTGTCACAGCACAGACATCGATGTTCTCCATACTGAGAAGGGCCTCGAGTGCATTTTGAGATTTAGACTTCTGGCATTGAGCAGCATTACCCTTAGTTTTTTCCTTTTTGTGTTCTAGGGTGGTAGGTTTAGAATTTGAGCCTTGCCTAAAAAGGCACTATGGGGTGGCAAGAGCCTTTGCCAATATCCGAATCCCAGGGTGACAGGTGCAAGCCGCCCTTGAAGCAGCGTGGCTTGTACAGCATGTCATCCCAGGCAGACAGGCACTGGATCCCCTTTGAATGACACCAGTGTTTAAGCCAATTGTTAAAGCTGATCATCTTATCTCTGTATTGTGGCATCATTCTTGGTGAAGGTAGGATACTGCTCAAGGTCAGGGTCATACCTGCCTGGGCTACATAATCAGAGAGCTCCTCAATGTCTCTTTTCATGTAGTCCAAGGAGGTGCGCCTCAGGTCGCTTACACCAGCGTGGACAATGACTGAGTCATATTTGTACCTGCTGTTGAGAGACCTGAGTGCTTGCATTATGTGGCGGATTCTAGCGCCCGACAGGCAGCTTACTGTGACCTTCTCCTTACTCAGTCTGGTGAGCGGACGCCAGTGTGTCTGACTATGGAGTCACCAATGACTAGTGTGTCTGGCATTGTGTTTGGCCTTAAGGGCTGTGACTGTTTGACACTCTGACTGTGAGGTCTATGTGTTGCAGGTGTTGTGTTCTGAGGTGGTGGTTGTTTGGGTGTCTGCTTTGGTGGCCTCTGCTGTTTTGGTAGATTTTTGATCAGAGCCTCCAAGTATGTCTTTGTGTGTTTATGTGTATGATTTGAGGTTGTAATGGTACTATGTGAGACTGGGTCTATAGTGTGTGTGGTAACCTTCTCCTCCTGACTGGTCTTGCCAGTCCTATGTTGAGAGAGCTCAGCCTCCAGTTTGGCCGTATAGTTGCATCTCTCGCATGTATTTGTGTTTTGTGGGAGGAGGAGAGGGTTGTCTGTGTACATGAGGCAATTGTAACATTGCCTCAATATTCCCAGGTTCACCAGCTGAGCAGGAGAGGACACTAGCAACTGATCCCTCGACATGCTAGAAGGAATAGACAAAAAAACTTTAAAAAGATTACCGGAGAAGTGGGTGCCCGAGAAATGGGGGTTGCCTTTTTGGGGTACTATCTATGACAAGAGTGCCGTCTCAAGGTAATAAGTACTGTAGGAGCAAGTGCTACGTTTAACAGATAGAGAATAGTCTACTTGGAGTCAAGTAGAGATGATCTTTTTAATTATAGGATATGCTGATTAGATCAGTAGTATAGTTCGAGGAAGGTAGTTTTAAGGGAAAATTTGAAGAGTGGACTTTAGGTAGCCCGAATAGTTTAAACCTGCTTAACCGGCGCTGCCCTAGTGTGCAACAGTGGCAACTCCGTGCTAAAGCGCGCTAAAACGCGCTTTATAGCACGGGGCTGGAAAAGACAGGAAATGACCCAAAATGGCCAATAGACTACAAGTTACTGCCTTAAACCACTCCTCTGAGGACAAATGAAGGAGTTATGGAAATGACCCCTAGTGGCCAATAAAACTACAGTTTCAAGTCAGTAACCACCTCTACGGGGGGCAGGGAAGCTGCTCAATGTTAGTCACTGCCACTGATGAACACAGAGACCCTCCTTCAGCCCAAGCAAAAATGGCCTCACAGAAACTTTCAAACAGTTCAGGAACAGCAAGCCTGTAACTGAACTTTTTTAACTCTCAGAAAAGTGGGAAAAAAGCAAGATTTTTTTTTTTGTTTTTTTTTACAGAGATAGCAGAGGTTCACAAGTAATATCAAGTTATAACAGTGCAGTAAATGACCCCACACAAGAGTGCTAGGTCAAGGACAGAAAATATGCAAGTTTTAAGAAAAAAGCGATTTAAAATTAAGTGCAAACAGGAAATTCAGCAAACAGCTTTTGGTTGTGCTCTAAATACAGCTACTAATACAGAAATCAAGTTTAACAAGCCAGAAAATGCTCAAGCTAGGCAGCTATGCAGAAAAACTTAGCAAATAAACAGAGAAAAATACTTAAAATCTCAAAGTGGCTCCTTCTTCTCTCAGCGTTTTTCCTCTTGGAGGGTGCTTCACCAACAGCCAACAAGCCTGAAAAGACGCTCAAACCACGAGGCAACTAGGTTTTAAGAGAGGAAGATGAAGGAGTTATGGAAATGACCCTAGTGGCCAATAAAACTACACTTCCAAGTCAGTGACCACCTCTACGGGGCAGGGAAGCTGCTCAATGTTAGTCACTGCCACTGATGAACACAGAGACCCTCCTTCAGCCCAAGCAAAAATGGCCTCACAGAAACTTTCAAACAGTTCAGGAACAGCAAGCCTGTAACTGAACTTTTTAACTCTCAGAAAAGTGGGAAAAAGCAAGATTTTTTTGTTTTTGTTTTTACAGAGATAGCAGAGGTTC
>NC_056741.1:454105039-454110039 GCF_019279795.1 Protopterus annectens | reverse complement strand
CAAAGAAGTAGATACCAAACAGGAGAGGACCCAGGACTGAACCCTGTGGGACTCCACTCGTGACTTGTCGGCAGTCTGACTTGGAGTCAGCTACTTTCACACTGTGGGTTCTTCCTGTGAGCCAGTTTGCAACCCACCTAGTGATATAGGGGTTGATGCCTAGCTTAGTGAGTTTTTCTATGATTCCTGAGTGGGGAATGGTATAAAACACCTTGGCCAAATCAAGGTAGGCTGTATGAACTACCTTGCCTTCATCCACAGCTTTGGTGACTGACACAAAGAAGTTGACCAAGTTGAACAGGCATGATCTACCCTTCACAAAACCAAACTGTGTGGGATCCAGAGTTTGGAGATTCCCTATATCCTTGTTTATTAGGTCCATGATGATGCGTTCCATAGCTGTGCATATCAGACTCATCAGGCTAATGGAGCGATAGCTCCCAGGGTCTGTAGTTGCTTCTCCTTTGTGGAGAGGTATGACTGTAGCAGTGCGCCATTCAGAAGGGACAAAGCCTGAGGTGAGGCTGTGATTGAACAGGGCACACAGGTGAAGTGCCAGTTCACTCTGTAGTTCATGTAGAATACAGCCAGGGATATTGTCAGGTCCCATAGAAGCTGTATTCTTGGACTTGGATGGTGCTGTTTTAAACTGTGCAGCAGTAATACTGTGTGCCTGGCAGTCTACTGGTATTGTGACTGGTCCCTTGGGAGGGGGTAAAGTTGGAACTGAATATATCGGCCAGTATATTGGCAATATCTGTTGGCTTGGTATAGGAGGTATCATTGTGTAGTAGCTCAGAGCAAATCTGGGTATTGTCATGGAGATTCTTTACATAACTGTAGAAGGCCTTGTGGTTGTCTTTACTATCTTCTGCAATTCTGTTTTCATAGCTAGCTTTAGAGGATTTGATGAGGGATCTCAGCTTTTTGTTGAGGCTGATAAGGGAGTTTTTCCAGTCTTGGGACTTCACCTTATTCCGCATTAAGTTTCCTCCTTCTGTTGTAGAGTTTGTTTATGGCAGGGGACTACCAGATTGGCTTCCTTGGTTCTATTGGATTTGGCGAGATCCATGCATTTGTGTACATGTTTGTACAGTGCATTGGTGTATGATTTGATGGTCATACAACTGATCTCCATTTGCATGGGTGCAGTGTAGTTAGCCACCTCTGATTTTAGGAGCTCAAAGTTAGCTTTGGAGAAGTTTTTCATAGTGGTTACCTTTGTGGGGTGGGGTGGAGGGATGTGGATTTCCAAGGTGATTAGTTTGTGGTCAGATCTAACCAGGGAGGAGTTGACTATTAGTGTAGAACAACGGTCACCCATGTTAGTAATGACCATGTCAAAGATGTTGCTACCTCTAGTGGGGGTAAGAATGAGCTGGTCCAGGGCACTGGAATTAATGAATTCCAGGAAACATTGGGCAAGTGTATTGGTACATGAGCAGTTTTCCCAGTTAATGGTGGGGTAGTTGAAGTCGCCCAGTATGAAAGTGTTAGGTTGGACCTTGATATTCTCTAGGGTGCTTAGGAACATGGACTGTGAGTCTTGGGACATGGTTGGTGATTTTTAGCAGGCTAGGACCTGAATTGCTGTCTTGAAGTATCTCAGATGTGTTATGTTGGGCTTTCAGCCTGGAGGTGTGCGCATCCTTTATGAATATGGAAACACCACCACCTCTGGAGCTTCAGTCCAAGTTCTGGGGCCAAAAGGTGTGGAATAAGTTATAGCCTGGTAGTGCAAGGGTGCTTTCTGCTGCATTGAACCAGGTCTCTATTACGGAACAAATGTCGACGTTCTCTATTTTAAGGAGTGCTTCGAGCGAGTGCATTTTGAGATTTAGACTTCTAACGTTGAGCAGCATGACCCTCAGATTGCATTTGTTTGTAGCTGTTATGGTGATAATTTCATTTTTGGAACACCACCTGAAAAAGGCACTATAGGGGTGGCAAGAGCCTTGGCCAGTATCCGGAAGCCCAGGGGGTGATAGATGCAGGCTATCTCTGGCAAAGCATCGAGGTCTGTCAATCATGTCATCCCAGGCAGACAGATACTGGATCCCCTGAGAATGACACCCAAAACTTAGCCAATTGTTGAAATTAGTAATTTTCTGCTTGTACTGTGGTATCATTCTGGGTGATGGTAGGATGCTGCTCAGAGCTAGGGTCATACCCGCCTGGGGTACATAATCTGAGAACTCCTCCATGTCTCTTTTCATATAGTCTAGGGAAGTACATCTCAGGTCATCTACACCTACATGCAGAATGACAGAGTCATATTTGTACCTGTTGTTGAGGGACCTGAGTGCATGCGTTATTTGGCAGATCCTAGCTGAAAATTACAATGAACATCACATCCACTTTCACCTTCAAACCTGAGCCTGCTTCCTATATAAAACTTCTCCTAAACAAACTCAAACCACGCTCTACTTCAGCTGATGACCTTCCAAGCGAGTACCTTAAAATAGCAGTTAATAGCATTGCCTTCCCTCTCAGTCCTTATAAATTGGTTATTCCAGGACTCCCACATTCCCTCTCTCTGGAAAAAAAATCACACGTTATCCCACTGCAACAGACAATAACTTTAGACATATGGCAGTCTTATACCCCCTCTCCAAAATACTTGAAAAATGTATTCCAAAACAATTGCTAAACTATCTCCTGTACACTGCACTTCAAACCTATATAGATACTGTCAATAAAGCTAGAGATATTGGCAAACTAGTCACCTTATTTGTAGGCTTGTCTAATGCATTCAAAACAGTTTGTCACAACAAACTTCTACTTCAGTTGTCCTCATTAGGTCTCTCTCAGCCCCCCTTTTGGTAGTTCAAAATCTACCTGTCCAATAGGTATCAGTCAGTAAAATGGCACTTCACCCTCTCTTCATACCTCACAGTCATCACCAATGTACCATAAGGCTCTATTCTTGGTCCACTCCTCTTTAACACTCTCACCAACACCCTCCACACATCCACACAACAGGCCTTCCGAATACAATGTACAGATGACTCCACATTAATTTGCACATCCGACAACATGGCACACCTCCAAAAGGTTACTCAGGAAGCATTAACAGCAACTGAAACATGGCATTTTAACTCACAACTCATGCTCAACCCTAAAAAAGCTACTTTTTTTCTTCAAATCTCTCTCCTGTGGAAAAGCAAAATTTGTAGTCTTCTGTCTTGATAATACAACAATTGAAATAACTTCTCATAGCAAATTATTAGGGATGAAAGTGGATGATAATCTTAAATTGGACTTGCATAGACAAAACTGCATAAGAAAAAAGTCATCAAAAGCTAGGGATGCTTTATAGCACCAAAAACTTTCTCACCAACACAACTAAAACTACATTTGCCACTATTTATCTCCTCCCCACACTTCTTTATGGTGCTCCCATCCTTACTAACCTTCAGGCATCATAAAAATCAAAACTCAAAACAATGCTATAGCAAAGTTGCAAAATATGCAGCAAATATCCCTTTCCGAACCTGCTACTGTACTGCACTAAAAAGCCCATCAACTAAAATATATACAGCTTCATAGGTTGGTACTAGGCTACTGGCCCTAGGGCCTATACAAGCCTAGCTATAACAATTCCCTAGATATTTCTTCCCACAATATTTACTTCCCTGGACCCCTGTCTAGCAGGGTGACTGATGTGATCCCCGGGGTGAATTTCCTATCTCCCATCCAATCGTCAAGGTTCCTTTTGAAGAGAGCCAAGGAGGTGCTCTGCTTGACATATATGGGCAGTCTATTCCAGAGTATGGGGAGTCTCTGGGTTAGGAACCTATCCCTCCAGCATGTTTTTTTCATTGTGATGATAAGGTTTAGACCCCTGGAGCATGTGGCTCTGAGGGATTGGGATTTATTTAAGTGGAGCATGTCCAACAGCTCAGGATTTGACATGGCCTTGTATGTTAAGCAGAGATCTCCTCTGAGTAGACGATATGCCACAGAGTATAGCTGGAGTTTTTTTAGACGGTCATCATAGGGCATCTGCTTTAGGCCTGTGATTCTTTTAGTGAGGTATTTCTGCGGCCTTTCCAGCTGTTGCAGATATCTTGTGAGGTACATACCAAATGGGGCATTGTACTCTACAATGTGTCTAATGAGGGATGAGTACAATGGGACAATGACCTCCTTTTTTCTGGATGCAAAGCCCTTAGTGATGAGGTGTGCCACATAGAAGGATTTCCTGACTGCTGTGATGTTGTTGTCAAAGGTGAGACCACTGTCCACCTGTATCCCTAAGTCTCTATTCACACTTTCAGTATTTAGTGTACTGCCACCTTTGTGGTAATTCATGGGTACATGGTTTTTCCCAAAGGGGATAACTATAAATTTCTTGGCATTAAGCTTGAGCCCATGGCTCTGGCTCCAGGCATCTGTTTCTTTAAGGCCCTTTTGTAGAATATCCACATCATTTGGAGATTCAATAATGGCTCCCAGTTTGTAGTCATCTGCGAACTTTGTTAGCCCGAGTCCAGAGTGTTGGCCTGTACTTCAGAGAAGTAGATGCCAAACAAGAGCGGTCCCAGGACTGAACCCTGAGGTATTCCACTTGTCACTTGTCTGGACCTGGATTTGGAGTCGGCTACTTTTACAGTACGAGTTCTTTCAGTAAGCCAGTTGGCAACCCATCGAGTGACATAGAGATTTATGCCCAGCTTTGTAAGTTTATCTATGATTCCAGAGTGGGGAATCCATCTGCTTGTTCAGCACTAGATAGCATTCAATACAACTATGTTCCCAGTCTGACCTTATGATCCAATATCCAAAAACTCTTGTCTGTCCACAAACCTATAAAATCTGCTGGGCATTGCCTGTACTTGTAGCATGTTGCTAAGGCCTGGAACTCCTTATCTGTATCCATTAGTTCAATACACCCCCATCCTTCAAAATCATTCTGAAAGATTTCCTAGCCAAAACCTAGCTGTATTCTTGCTCAGCACCAGGATAAACTATATCCTAAATGTGAACAAACACTTATT
>NC_056741.1:453980039-454100039 GCF_019279795.1 Protopterus annectens | reverse complement strand
CTCTGACCTTTTTATAGAAGCCACAAATCATAGCATAAACATGTTATTAAACAGCAAAAGGCTCTTTTCTATAGCTCATAAAAACAAGAACAGAAAAAAAAATCAAAACAATGCTGGTTAGGAGTGCACTTCATTTTATGTCCTGTCAGATCAAAAGAGTCTAATTTGTTTTTCCATCTGAGCCGTTCAAAAATAGCTGAACAATTTAATGTCTATTTTGACAATGTAATACCAAGTGTACACTTATTACTTCAGCCATTGATGTCTGATTGAACATTTGTACCCCCAACACACAATCTTCAAGCTGGCCAAATTAGTCTCATGGAAAAAAAATACTGTATATTCAGTCATGCTTACTGTTTGCCGATTTCCTAGGATGCAAGGCTTAAGTATGACTCACTGGTGCTTCACACTCTAGTGTTTTAAGATTAAGACTGTGATGTGAGAGTGTTCAATCTTGCTGTTTGTTCTTACACCTGGGTTCGGAGCCGATCGGCTCCGTGTCGGCCGCTTGGCAAAGCTCTGCATCGAGAAGAAGCTCGAGACCAACCTATCTCCCACAATTCCCCTGTGCCTTTACCTCAGATCTAGTTTGCCGCTGCAACGTTCGCATCATTTTTGATGAGCTCGGACCACCTGACAGATTACGTTTATCTAACTTTTTAGATAATTTTTCTTCTAGTTTAGCTTTAAAGTTTTGTGTGTGTGTGTGTAGTGAGTCGAGGGCTTTCTTCGAGTACGTATATAATTTTTATATACTTATAATAAGTTAGTTCCCTCTGGGCCTACCCCACCCTTTAAACTTATATAACCTATAAAACTACTGGATTTGACAAACTACCGGATTTGACTGATTTTACTGGATTTGACTTTATTATTGGCTATTACTGTACAAGTCTGTGTACTGTTTACCCTTTCTGGATTTGACTTTATTGTTATCATGTCTGAAAAAGCTAAGTCAGGCTTCAAATGGTGCCACTGTGGACAGAAAATGTCTGTCACAGGCAACCATAGTTCCTGCGTCTACTGTCTTGGCCCTCTCCATCTGCAAGAAGACTGCTCCATTTGTCATTCTTTCAGTGGAAGGGTCATGACAGATAGGCGCAGGAAACTCATGGATAGAGGCCTTTTGAAGCCTGCATTCCAAGAGGCTCTGGATACATCGGACCAGACATCTAAATCCTCAAAGGAATCGAAGACGTCGGAGCCCATGTCATCGGCTCCGTGCTCTTCATTTAAAGTTCGCTCACCGGTTCCACAGACCTCGGGGCCGAGTGTTGAACTACCGAGCCTCGAGTCTTGGAACCGGTGACGGAGCTTCCACCTCCTGTGCTCTTGAGGTCAGCTCCGTCTTCGATTCCTTCGACGCGTTCTTCTAGGCCCCTCTCCGACACCGATGTAGACCGCGTGGTGCAGAAATTAATGGAGAATACGGCCTTGTCCAAACTCATCTCTGTCTCTTCCCAGTTGGTGTCGAGACTCGAAGGCCTTCCCTTATCTCCATCTGTTCCTCCTCTGAGGCCTATTCAGTCTTCGGAGCCGGGAGAGGCTGATCTGACGATCGTGGAGCCCTCGGTGCCGGAACCGGCCTTCTCTCGGTCGGCACCGTTCACCTTGACTCCGACAGACCCATTACCGGAATCGCGGAGCCGAAGATCCATCCTTGGTTCAGGGACCGAGAGTCAGACCGACGTTTCGGTTCCGACTCTCCCTCTCGGTGCCTCGGCTCGGATCGACTCGGCTCCATCCTCGTGGTCGATGCCCTCGGTCCCCGTCTCGGGGATTCCTCCGCTTTCTTCGGATCCGAGGGATTCCTCGACTCGGGACCCGGGGGCCTTCGACCTCATGAGGAAGGTGTTGTCGACTCAGACAACCACTTCAGCAGAAACAGCTTCTCCTTCCCATAAGGGTCCATTATCCTCCTCTGCACCCACGGCTACGTCAAAGCGTCGAGCACCGGTGTCTCAGCTGCCCCCAGAGGGAGCCCCCTCTTCCTCGGAGGCTTCATCGGATGCCCCCCCCGAGGAAGTTCCGGGGAAAAGGTTGTGTAAGAGGAGACACTTGGATTCTCCACAAGAATCCTTGGCAACGGACACTGACTTAGATGAGTCAGAAGGGTCCCCGAAATCACCCTCAGAGGATGTCTCCTTTTCTGACATCCTGGAGATCCTAAAACAGAGAGGTGATTGGCAAGCCCTACCCCCTTCTGAGGATGAGTCAGTCTTGCTGAAGGCATTCGGTGCTCACCCTTCCTCCTCCTGGGTCACTCCGCCCTTCGATGAGTTGATAGAACTGATTGCTCGAAGGGCGTGGGAGACACCTGACACAGTGGAGCCAGTCCCTAGAAAGCCTAATAAATATATTACTGCCCCTCAAGACAAGGCTTATCTCACAAAGGGAGTTCCAGTGGACGCTATGGTGGTGGCAGCGGCCACTAAAAAGGAGATGTCTGAATCTTCCTCATCTGTCCATCCGCCTCATAGAGATTCTAGGACTATGGACAGGTATGGGAAGCACATTTTTAGTTCAGCGGCTTTTTCCATGCGATCCCTGAACTATTTGATCCATTTCACACGGTTACAGAGGGATCTAATCAAAGAGTTGGGAGATGCCCTCCGGGGTACTACAGATGCTGCTGTCTCGGAGAAAGTTACAGCACAACTCAATACCCTTACATCTATTGTGAACTCATCCATGAGGCTCATTTCATATGCAGCCGAAGGATCAAGTAGGGCTGCGGCTTCAGCGATTGCTCTTCGTAGACAATCCTGGATGCACTTATGTTCCTTTGCGGAAGCCTTCAAGTCTTCCTTTACTAACGCCCCATTTGACGGTGCCACTCTCTTTGGCCCAAAAGTAAAGGAGACCCTTACCCGGTGTAAGCAAGAGGGAAAGACTCTGTCTGCTGTCGAAGTCCGTTTTTCCACCCCATCCAGACCGTACCCCAAAGGGCAACGTGGTGGAAAAATGTGGTTTCGAAAACCCCAAAGCTCTTTCCCAGGCACACAGGGTGATGCCCCCTCTAGAGGCAGAGGGGGGGCAGAGGTGGAAGACGTCGCCCTGGTGGCAGAGGGGGTCCGCAAAACCAAGGTGACAGGGATACACTCCCCGGGAAACCTTTCCAGCACTCCTGAGAGGAGGCCCGACTGTCCTGCTCTGGAGGCAGTCGGGGGTCGCTTAGCTTTATACCCTCAGGCCTGGCAAAGTCTTACATCAGACAATTGGGTAAAAAGCATTGTTACCAGAGGTTACAGAATTCCTTTCCTATTGCCCCCATTTCCGCAGAAAAGACTCCCAGATGTACCGCCCCATCTGCGAGACCCTGCAGCTATAGAAATTTCAAAGCTGCTAGAAAAAAGAGTCATCCAACCAGTCCCGGCGGACCAAAGAGGATTCGGAACTTACTCAAGGTTCTTTTTAGTTCCAAAAAAGACAGGGGACTGGAGGCCAATTCTGGACCTAAGCAAACTCAATACCTTCATCAAGAAAGAAAATTTCCGGATGGTCACGCTTCAATCGATCCTTCCATTCTTACAGAAGGACGACTGGATGTGCTCAATAGATCTAAAAGACGCGTACTACCACATCAAAATGGCCAGGGCGTCCAGGGATCACTTGCGCTTCCAGCTGGGGGCCAGTCACTTTCAGTTTCGAGCCCTGCCCTTTGGTCTGACCTCAGCCCCCAGGGTTTTCACCAAATGTATGGCAGTGGTAGCGTCTCACTTGAGACGCCTAGGATTCCAGGTGTTTCCGTATCTGGACGACTGGCTCCTTACTGCCACCACCGAGCATCGACTGATTCAGGCCAGGGATTACACACTACAACTCTGTGTTCATCTCGGAATTTCCATAAATTTCGAAAAATCTGTATTACAGCCATCACAGCATACCTCATTCATAGGAGCAGAATTGGATACGCGTTGCTTAATTCTAAGGCTTCCTCCAGAAAGAATATCCTCTCTACAAAACCATATGTCTATTCTCCTGTTGTCCAAAAAATCCCCAGCAAAACTGGTTCTGAAGGTTTTGGGTCTCATGGCAGCTTCCCTCATTGCGATACCCTTGGGAAGACTGCACATGAGAGTTCTTCAATGGCTACTGTTTGCACAATGGTCGTTCCAACAGTTACCCCTGACACACGAAATTCACATCACGAACATCTGCAAATCGCACCTGTCTTGGTGGCTTCAGACTTGCAATCTCTCCGGCGGCCGACCATTTGTGCTACCCACGCCGACAGCTACGGTGACCACGGACGCTTCCCTGATAGGGTGGGGGGGCATCTTTCAGGGACAGACAGTCCAAGGCGAATGGACCAAATTGGAGTACAATCTGCACATCAATGTTCTAGAGATGAGGGCAGTGTTTCTAGCGTTGCAACACTTTTCTCCCCTTCTTCCTCTAGGGACCATTGCAGTTCAGTCGGACAACATGTCCGTAGTCTGGTACATAAACAAACAAGGGGGAACCAAGTCTTATCAACTATGCAGAGAGGCCATGAGAATTTGGCAATGGGCAGAGTCCACGGGTCGCTTTCTGATAGCAATGCATATCCCGGGTTATCCAACGTCATAGCGGACAGGTTGAGCAGAGCCATCCTGTTACCTCACGAGTGGTCCCTCAAACGAACAATTGCAGACAAAATTTTTCGCAAGTGGGGCCAGCCTTGCTGCGATCTGTTTGCATCTCCAATGAACGCCAAATGCAGAAGCTATTTTGCCCTATTACCCCCTCCAGGGGAAGTCCCCAGGGACGCTCTGATTCACGATTGGCCCCCAGGCCTCCTGTACGCCTTCCCTCCTATTCCTCTGATTGCAAAATTTCTACAGAAAGCCAACAACCTGGAGAGGACAATAATCCTCATTGCCCCATTCTGGCCTCGTCAAATTTGGTTTCCCTTTCTTCAAGCACACCAAATTCGGGAACCCTGGATCCTGGACCCGGAGCCGGATCTACTGACCCACTCGTCAGGGGCTCACCACCCGTCGTTTCTCTCCCTCAGACTAGCAGCTTGGCTGCTCCGCTTCCCTTCTTAGCCAGGTCTGATCTTCTTTCCCCTGCAGTTCAAAATATTCTAGTGGCTTCTCATAAGGCTTCCACTACAAAGATTTACACTAGTAAGTGGAAGCGTTTTGTTCACTGGGCAACTACACAACATTTGGATCCCGTAATAGCCCCACTAAACAGAGTCTTGGAGTTTCTATCCGTACTATTTCACCAAGGAGCTTCTCCTACCACTTTGAGAGTTCAATTGGCTGCCATTTCAAACTTTCATGTGGGAGAAAATGGGGCACCTATTATGGCTCATAGACTTTGTAAGGCCTTTCTAAAAGGGTCTTTCCATATCAGGCCACCAGTTAGGATTCCTACATCACCTTGGAATTTGAACCTTCTATTATCACAGCTAATGCTACCACCCTTTGAACCAGCCTCTTCCTGTTCTTTGAAGTTTTTGTCATGGAAAACCCTTTTTCTGGTAGCTATCACATCAGCCAGACGGGTATCGGAACTTCAAGCTCTTTCCGTTAAACACCCATATTTGATCTTTCACCCTGATAGGGTATCTCTTTGCACTAATCCATCCTTTCTTCCCAAAGTTTGCTCCGTCAATAACATTAATCAGTCCATTGAGCTCCCCACATTTTTCAAGAACCATTCCAATAAGTTGGAATATATGTTACACAAGTTGGATGTTCATAGACAACTCAGGTTTTACTTGGATAGAACAAAGGATCACAGAAAAACAGATCAGCTCTTTATAGCCTTTGCGGACAGCAGAAAGGGCATGGCAGTTACAAAACGAACCCTTTCCAAATGGCTTTCGGATTGTATTATTTTTGTTTATACTGCTTCTGAGCAGAGCTTACCTGTCAAGCCCAAAGGGCATTCTACAAGATCAATATCTACATCCCTGGCTCATGCGGCCCGCCTACCATTGGACACTATTTGTGTGGCTGCCACTTGGTCTAAACCACATGCATTCGTTACTCATTACAAAGTGGATAGGGTTTCCAGGGACAGGGCAACCTTTGGTTCCACTGTGCTCAGGAACGTTCTTCCGTGAGTTCCTCAGGAGCATGGAGCTAGGGACGCTACCCAGGTGTAAGAACAAATGGCGAGATTGAACACTCTCACATATAGAAGTTATGTCCTTACCATAATGTTCCATGTGGAGTGTTCATCTCGCCTTTGTTCTTACATTCCCACCCTCCCACCCTCAGGAAGAACATCCAGTTCAGGTGTCTGGTTTGGTTCTCCTGCTTCTGCTTTTGTTCAGTTGTTACGGCTGTGTTTCAGCTATGCCTTAGCATGTATGTTTTATGTTCACTCCCGTTGGGTTCTGGTTTGTTTGCAAACTAGATCTGAGGTAAAGGCAGAGGGGAATTGTGGGAGATAGGTTGGTCTCGAGCTTCTTCTCGATGCAGAGCTTTGCCAAGCGGCCGACACGGAGCCGAGGATCGGCTCCGAACCCAGGTGTAAGAACAAAGGCGAGATGAACACTCCACATGGAACGTTATGGTAAGGACATAACTTCTATATTTGGGGCTTTCTCCTTCTATGAAATACAGCAATTTCAGAGTTAGTATGTGCGTGTGTGTGTGTGTGTGTGTGTGTGTATATATATATCCCGGTACATGTGAGGCAGAGCACCTCTCTGGCCTTGTTCAAGAGGAATCTTGACCAATGGATGGGAGATTGCAGATATACCCCAGGGATTACTTCAGTGTCACTGCTTGACAGAGGCACAGCAAAATGATAGGCATAGTTTTTATTCAAACTAAAGGGGTGGCGAAAGCTACATAACTATGGGCTAGGCTTATAAATGCCCTTGGGCAGATAGCCTAGTATGAACCTATGAACCTATGAACCTATATATATATATATATATATATATATATATATATATATATATATATATATATATATATACATATATATATACATATACATACAGTGGATATAAAAAGTTTACACACCCCTGTTAAAATGCCAGGCTTTTGTGATATAAAAAATGAGACCACAATAAATCATTTCAAAACTTTTTCCACCATTAATGTGATCTATAACCTGTACAATTCAATTGAAAAACAAACAAATCTGTTAGGGGAAAAATATAAAAAAAACGTACAATACGCTGGTTGCATAAGTGTGCACACCCTTAAACTAATACTTTGTTGTGTGTGCACACCCTTAAACTAATACTTTGTTGAAGCACCTTTTTATTTAATTACAACATTTAGTCTTCTTGGGTAGGAGTCTATCAGCATGGCACATCTTGACTTGGCAATATTTGCCCACTCTTCCTTGCAAAAGCTCTCCAACTCTGTTAGATTGTGAGGGCATCTCTTGTGCACAGTCCTCTTCAGGTCACCCCACAGATTTTCTATTGGATTTAGGTCTGGCCACTGGCTGAGCCATTCCAAAACTTTAATTTACTTCTGGTGAAGCCATTCCTTTGTTGATTAGGATGTATGCTTTGGGTCATTGTAGTGTTGAAAGGTGAAATTCCTCTTCATCTACAGCTTTCTAGCAGATGTCTGAAGGTTTTGGGCCAAAAGTGACTGGTATTTGGAACTGTTCATAATTCCCTCCACCTTGACTAAAGTCCCAGTTCCAGCTGAAGAAAAGCAACCCCAAAGCATGATAAAGCCAACACCATGCTTCAACGTGTGGATAGTGTTCTTTTGGTGATGCTAAGTGTTGTTTTTGTGCCAAACATACCATTTGGAATTGTGGCCAAAAAGTTCAACCTTGATCTCATCAGACCATAACACATTTTCCCACATGCTTTTTGGAGACCTGATGTATTATTTTGCAAATTTTAGCCAGCCTGGATGTTTTTGTGTGTAAAAAAAAAGGCTTCCATCTTGCAACCCTACCCCATAGTTCAGACATATGGAGAATGCAGGAGATTGTTGTCACACGTAGTACATAACCAGGACTTGCCAGAAATTCCTGCAGCTGCTTCAGTGTTGCTGTAAATCTCTTGGCAGTCTCCCTGACCAGTTTTTGTCTTGTCTTTTCATCAATTTTGGAGGGATGTCCAGTTCTTTGCAACGTCATTGTTATCCCATATTCTGTCCACTTTTTGATGACTGTCTTCACTGTGTTCCCTGGTATATCCAATGCTGTGGAAATGTTTTTATACCGTTCTTCTGACTGATACCTTTCAACAATGAGATCTCTTTGATGCTTTGTAAGGTTTCTGCGGACCATGGGTTTTGCTGTAGCAGGAACTGAGTAAATGTCAGGAAAATCTTACTAAGACAGCAGAACTTTATTTGGGGTTAATCAAAGTCTCTTTAATTGATGGCAAGTGTGTACCCAAGAAGACTGAATACTGTAATTAAATCAAAAGGTGCTTCAGCAAAGTATTAGTTTAAGGGTGTGTACACACAACAAAGTATTAGTTTAAGGGTGTGCACACTTTTATGCAACCAGCATATTGTACGGTTTTTATTTTTATATTTTTTCCCCTAACAGATTTGTTTTTCAATTGAATTGTACAAGTTATGGGTCACATAAAAGGTGGGAAAAGTTTTGAAATGATTTATTGTGGTCTTATTTTTTTATATCACAAAACCTGGCATTTTAACAGAGGTGTGTAAACTTTTTATATCCACTGTATAGAGTGTTTGTGTGTGTGTATATATATATATATATATATATATATATATATATATATATATATATATATATACACACATACACACATATACATGTATATATTTTTGTGTCTGTGTATGTAAGGAAACATTCTATATAATCAAATGTTCATAATATTGTTTTTTTCAGGCGGCAGAAGTGACAGAAACTCATTTGATTTCTTCTATTGCAATTAAGTTTGTGCAAGATAAACAGAATCGATCAAGGGATTTGCCCTTTCCTCACTGTTGAGTGATCTCAGAGTTGGTATATTTAATTAGCAGGGGGTGTTGGGGCACCCCCTCATGTGGGGGTGCAAGGAGGTTTGCTTTGTTGCAAAAACATGTGTTCTGCTTTTTTCTTTTTTTTATGTATCAGTCTTTTTGGTTCAGTATTTTTTTCATTTGATGTAATTGTAGTTTGGTATTTGAAAGTATTTTGATCTATTTATCTATATAGAAATAAAATATATGTGTGTGTGTGTGTGTGTGTGTGTGTGTATAAAACTATAAATGGTGTTGTGGGATGAAGTGGGGATTCCATCCACCCATCCATCCCTAGAAGTTGCTTCTGACTCCTGTAGTGATCACATGAACAGACACATCCATAGATTGCCAAGCCTTTCTTCTTTAGCTCCCATACACTGTACACAAACCTATGAGAATTTAGTGTCACTAAGCAGCTTAACACATGTCTTTGGAAGGAAACTCGTGTACCTGAAGAAAATCTATGTGAACTTAAAGAAGATGTGCAGACTCTGCACAGAAGGCACCCCAGCTGAAAATCAAATTGAAGAAACTCTTGCTATGAAGAGACAATGTTACCCACTGCACTACTGTCAAGGGAGATTGCCTCCCTGCAAAAATGGTTTTACATAATTTGGAATTCAAAAGATGTCTCATTTTTGACAAGTGTGCAGTTGTTTTAAGCATACTTATAAGTGCCAGTCACAAGGGTCATACTTTAGCCATGGAACTAATTTCCCACAATCCCATTTTTTAAATGGTTACTCCATCCTTCTCCCTCACAATTTATTTTCTGATAAACCGTTGCATTCTTAAGCAAGATGTTCCCAGCATATGGAAATCAGCAATAACGTTTTATTTACATAAGGGTGGTCCAGTGGCTAATGGTCTATTTCTCCTCTGCCCTCTTTCAATAATTTTGTAAAAATTTGTATACTAGCCACTCACAACTTACTGTCCTACTCTCAGCATGGATTTTGTTCCTGTCGTGGAACTTACACAGCTCTCCTTGCAACAGGATGCATATGTATTAAGTTTAAGTCCTGCAGTGCTGTTAGTATGTTGCTTCTTGATTTACCAATGGCATGTAATACTATGAATCACTAACTCCTTATTACAAGCTGTCAACTATAAGACTGCAAAACTTCAACAGCTACCTTGAAGGCAGATTTCGGCTACAGGATGAAATACTACTGCCTTCTTCCATCTGCTAGTTTTTCTTGTGTCCCTCCATCTCTAATTGACCCAAGTTTATTTTGCATCCTTAATGCACCCAAACATAATAGTGCTGCAAAGTTTCCCAGTATGTTAATGGATTGACACTGCTCTGCTCATGTTCTTCTTGGTTTGCTGTACACTCAGTATCTGAGCATGAATTCAATACAGTTCAAACCTGGTTGTTGTCAGATATGTGAATATATCGCTTTAAAACTCAGGCGCTGGCTGCATGTCATGTACTATTCAAATGTTTTAGAGGAATCATTTTGACTAAAGAACTCATGTAAGCTCTACTACATCTACTGTTTATCTTTGTGCTATTTATTAAACCTTCTGACATAGAGTGGTAAAATATACATAAGAACTGAAGAAGTGCATATACAAGAAATACATTTACTGTTAACTATTGATCTATTTGGAATTACAGATATATAATTTACAGTGGAACTATGTCTCAACTGAAAGCACAGAGAATACTGTACAAATCTATATAGTCATATATTGAAACCATGACAGTCACACCTCACTGAGTCTTACATGTTAAATAAAAGGTACTTATCATTGGATATATTGTTTTTGGTATCAAGAGCATCAATAATTAGGATTTCAGAAATGCAAGCTATGGTGTAGATGATGTGTATTTGTTGCTGGTAAGGTGACTGTCTGCAATGCTATTTATTTTGTAATACATGGAGTGCTGTGATTACACTTGAAAATTGAAAAAAAAAGAAGATAAACCTGTAATGCATTTCTGTAGTGTGAAACCTGACTATTAACAATGCTTTTCAGAGGTGTGTAATTGATGTATGCCCCTAAGCTCTCTTAAGGTCTATTTCCAGGTAGCTGACATTGCTTTATTCTCAACTGTCCCTGAATATCTTTCTTTAAACATCCATGGAAGTTTACAGTCCTTAGTCTGTAAGTAATTTATTTAAATTAAGGCAGTATTTAAAAACTGTCCTTGACTTTGTCCTTGACTTTTTCCTGCAATTATATTTACTTGCTGTCTACGCAACAATACTCACTAACTGCAAAGAGTTAAAATCAGGTCTCACCGATCGTAATCAGTTGATGTCCTTCAAGGATGCATCTGCAGTCATCACATATGGGTTGTCCTGCCTCAGGCAGCCCTTCGGTCGGCCGGATTCCAAAGTCTGGGTCCGGCGTCGGCTGATGTCGCACTTTCCCCGATGTCAGAGCGCCTGGGGTATAAAAGCATCAGCTGACGCCATCTTCCCCAGTCTTTCTTGCCGCGTGGTGCCCGAAGCAGAAGCAGTTCGCAAGTGCCGGTCGGCCAGCTCCTGTAATTCAGCTACCGAAGACTTCAAAAAGCTAAGTACCCCGTTGGGGACTCTTTCTTGCCTCAGCCGATGTCAGATAAAGTTAATAATTGTTTAACTTGTGGGAAACAAATACCTCATAAGGATTTCCACTCTTACTGCCTCCCCTGCCTAGGCCCAGACCACGACGTCTCGGCCTGTTCAGCCTGTGCTTCCTTCAACCGACACACTCTTAGACATCGGGCGGAGTTTGCAGAGGAATTTCTTGGGGCTAGTTTTTCATATAAGATGCCGTCGGAGACTCCGACTTCTCATTTAGTTAAGAAACGGAAGGACAAGGACCTACACACGTGGGCCGCGGTTTCGGCTGAAACCACGGCCAGGCCTACCGCGAGTGTCTCGGTCTCGGCTGAAACCGAGTCCTTGGTACTTCCAATTACCGAAACCGCTCAATCGACTACCTCGGTCCCGGAGGCCCCGGCTGAGTGGGTTATTGAATTTCCAACAGAAACTGGTGTCCTGGAACCTTCCGACACCATTCCTTTAGACAAATCTACACCAGCACGTGGTGCAGCCAGGCCTCCTGCATCCATGTCCATTAAGGCATTCTCTAGGGCTAAAGCTGCTAAACTCTCAAAAGCTTTGCATCCCAAGTTTATCCCTCTGGGACCCTCTACTGGTTCACAGATTCTAAGCTTAGCAGAGGATCTTATCTCCTTAATTAGGGGCTCTCAACCTCATCCGGACAGGGGCTCTCAACCTCCTCCAGACAAAAGGCCCAGGGTTGAGCCCTCTGATCCCCACTCCTCAGATGAGGCCTCTGATGGCTCTACTCTCTCAGACCACCAGGAGGAGGCTTTTTCGGCCTACGAGGATTCTGATGCAGAGGAATCTATTCCCTTGGCCTCCCCTCCTGAAGAGTTTTCCTTTGGGGAGACACTACACACCATGAGAGAGCATTTCCAATGGCAGGGCCAGGAATTCTCTGATTCCAGGAAAAGATTAAGGACCTTTTTACATTTGCCTTAGCATAGACCTTTAGCTATTCCTCCTGTTTTGAATGTCATTGATGATGTGTACTCTGACTCTAGCACAACCCCTGATTCTCTCCCTCCGGCTCCTGCCAAACCCGATAGGTACTACAGGGTCCCGGACTCACATCTTTACCTTTACAAGGCCCACTCTGCTGATCCAGAAACTATTTCCCAGGGCCCTAAAGGGGTTGCAGCTGCCACTGCTAAAATCCTCTCCCCTCTGAAAGGGAGTCCAGAGCTTTAGAGAGATGGGGTAAAAGTGTATACTTCTGCTACTCTTTCTATGAGGGCATTAAATTGTCAATTTCATATGATACAGTACCAAGAGTATTTGTTAGATGAATTGCATAAAAAACTGTCTTCACCTGACCCCTAGACCGCAAGTCACTTCAGGATCTGGTACATAACTCACAACAGGTTAGCAACCATTTCTTGCAATGTGGTTATGATGCATTGGAAGCTTCATGTAGGTCAGCTATGACTGGCGCAGTCATGCGTAGGCATGCTTGGCTGAAGGAACAATCTCTGCCAGACCATGTTAAAGCAAAGCTGCTGGATGCTCCTCTGGAAAAGCAAAAGTTATTTGGCTCCACGGCTCAGGAGGTCCTAAAGAAATTTGAAGAAAAGGCAAAATCCGTACAAACAGTCAAAGATTTTCTCCAAGTACAACCACCAAGATTCAGCAGGAATTGGCCTTCCAAGAATTGGTCCTTTCCAGACACAGAGAGGTTTCAGAGAGGCAAGAACAGGCGTGCCAGAGGTAGAGGGCAAGCTAGAGGCTCCTACAGAGGACGTCAATTGCAGCCTCCCAACCAGAGAGGTAATGCAGGACTTTCAACTGCTGCACAAGGACAGGCTCAATGACTTTACTTTGACACCGCCAACCAGGGCTCAATTGGAAGCACCTTTGGGCGGAAAGCTTTCTTTATTCTCAGAAAATTGGCACAGTATTACCAGGGGCAAATGAACACTACAAATAATAGACAAAGGATACAGGTTTCATTTCCACACATTACCAAAAAGAAAGGGCATGCCAGACCTGCCACCGAATCAAAGGGCAGAGGCTTTGAAACAAATTTCCAGCTTAATGCAAATGAAAGCTATAGAAAAGGTTCCTCTCTCAGAACAAGGCCAAGGATTTTATTCCAGACTATTCCTTGTTCGAAGAAAAGAAAAACAATGGAGGGCCTATTCTCGACTTGTCCGCACTGAATACTTATCTCATTGTGCCAAAGTTCAAAATGCTGACTCTACAGCAGCTCCTTCCCATGCTGGGCAAGGGGTCTTGGCTGGTAACTCTAGACCTCAAGGAGGCATACCTGCATGTCCCTATCAGACAAAGTTGCAGAAGACACCTCAGATTTCTTGCAGGGTCAGAGCATTATCAATTCTCAGCATTGCCCTTTGGCTTATCTACTGCACCCAGAGTATTCACGAAATGCCTGGCATCAGTAATTGCACACTGCAGACTTCAGGGGATTCAAATATACCCATATCTGGACGACTGCCTTATACAAGTGGACAGCCAACAAACTTTGGTAAAACACTTGAATTATGCCATCCACCTACTTCAGGCCTTGGGATATACAGTCAACTTTCACAAATCAAGACTTGTTCCATCCCAAAGAATAACCTTTCTGGGTGCAGATCTAGATACAACCACCCAAATGGCCTTCCTCATAGAAGAAAAACAAAATCAACTACCAGATTACTTCAAAAATCTGACAAGACAAACCCAGCTGACTGCAAGGAAAATCCTGCAGGCCCTGGGTTGCATTGCTTCTTGCATCCTTCTGATTCCGCAAGCAAGACTACATATGAGGAAACTACAATGGTACCTAAGGAGTTTATGGACTCAGCACAGTCACAGCCTGGAAACTTTGATACCACTCATTCCATGCCTTCAAAAGGAATTTCTGTGGTGGGCTGAGGCAAGCCAGTCAAACAGGGGTCTGCCTTTCAGCAAACCAATAGCCAGCCAAACCATTACAACAGACGCTTCAGACCACGGATGGGGAGCGCACATGGAGGGCAGATGCATTCAAGGTCTATGGTCACAAAAAGAGCTACGCATGCACATAAACCAAAAGGAAATGCTGGCAGTGATACATGCAGTCGAAGCCTTCAAACCCTTTCTGCATCATGGCCATCTGCTAATAAGGACAGACAACACCACAGTTATGTGGTACATAAACAAGCAAGGAGGCACCCATTCCTATCCTCTTTGCAGGCTAGCAATGAATCTATGGGAACCTTCCTTGAAACTCAATATACAGCTACACTCCCAGTTTGTGCCAGGGAAAGACAATATACTGGCGGACAGCTTAAGCAGAAATATCATGGATGCACACGAATGGATGCTGCACCCAGACATCTTTCTACAGATAACACAATCATGGGGAGGCGGACTTAGATCTTTTTGCCTCCCCCCACAATCATCAACTGAAGAAATTCTGCTCAAGGACATACCACCCACAAGCATGGAAAGTGGACGCCCTCTCTTTCAGCTGGAGAACTCTTAACAGTGTATGCATTTCCACCTTTCCCATTAATGACCAAGGTTTTACTGAAGATCAGGACAGAACAGCCAAAAGTGATTCTGATAGCTCCGGACTGGCCAAGACAGCACTGGTACCCACTGTTAAAGAGCCTGTCACGCACGAAACCATGGCCTCTTCCTCTATGGCCACTTCTACTGACACAGCACAATTACAAAACTCTGCATCCCAACCTGAAAACCTTGCAACTAACAGCCTGGAAAATACCTTGACTCCTCCTCAGAACAAGCTATCCCAGAGAGTGAAAGATATTATTATGGAAGCTCGCTGGCCTTCCACAAGAAAGGCATATTCAGCAAAATGGAAAAGATTTCACATTTGGAACACCACAAAGGGCCTAGATGCGACAGTGATGAACATGGCACATATCCTGGAATACTTGGCAGAAATGTTCCACAATGGTCTGTCTTACTCTTCCATTAAAATTCATGCTTCAGCAATTTCAGCAGAGTACAATACTGATCCACCTGTCTTCTCTCATCCTCTCCTAAGACAGTTTCTAAGAGGAATCAAAAACATCAATCCTCCAAGGAAACCACCTCTACCTACTTGGGACCTTAACTTCGTGTTGGAAAAACTAACACTGCCTCCCTTTGAACCAGCAGCATCTGCAGAATTACAGTTCCTGTCTTGGAAGACTGCTTTCCTTCTGGCCATAACCTCAGCAAGAAGAGTATCTGAGTTACAGGCCCTTATGGCAGTACAGCCATTTCTTATTTTTCATCAGGACAGAGTTTCATTGAGAACTAATCCTACATTTATGTCAAAGGTGGTATCCAGGGTTTCATTAAATCAAGCTATTCACTTGCCTACCTTCTTTCCAAATCCACAAAACAAAGGGGAGAAACTTCTGCACACCCTGGACATACACAGTCAGTTGCGCTACTACTTGGACAGAACTAAAGGTTACAGAAAAACTGACCAGCTGTTGGTAGCGTATGCTGCTGGTACACAAGGAAAAGCAATTTCCAAACAGACAATTTCAAAATGGATAGGGAATTGCATTCATTTTTATTACTCCTTTCATGGAAAAACTGTGCCAGCTAACATTAGACCTCATTCCACGAGAGCCACAGCCACCTCCACAGCCTTCTTAAGAGGGGTGGCTACCAAGGACATTATAGAAGCTGCTACATGGAGCTCCGTGCATACATTTGCCAAGCATTACAATTTACCTTTATATTCCAGATCCAAAGCAGGCTTTGCTACGGCAGTCCTGCAGGGCATTTTAGCTACACCATCCTTTACATAGTTCCTCCACCCCCAGATTGGCTATGGTATTCTACCCATATGTGATGACTGCAGATGCATCCTTGAAGGACATAGTACAGTTTTGTACCTACCATAAATGTAGATGTCCTATAGGTATGCATCTGCAGTCATGTTTACCCTCCCTCCTTCCCCTCTTATAGCTAGCTGGGGTGATCTATTATGGTGTATTTGTTTTTATATTATTGTGCATGTTTGGATTTTTAAATGCATCTCTCCAAATTTAGCCTTCCTTAGAGGGCACCTGGCATCTGGGGCAAGAAAAACTGAGGAAGATGGCGTCGGCTGATGCTTTTATACCCCAGGCGCTCTGACGTCGGGGAAAGTGCGACATCAGCCGACGCCGGACCCAGACTTTGGAATCCGGCCGACCGAAGGGCTGCCTGAGGCAGGACAACCCATATGTGATGACTGCAGATGCATAATTATCGGACATCTACATTTATGGTAGGTACAAAACTGTACTTTATGTGTTCTCAACATCGATGTCAAGATTTTCGTCTCAAGCTTCACTTTCAAGGTAAATTTCTTGGCATCCATGTCTTGAATACGTAACAACATGGCTACAATTGAAGACCCCATCATAACCCTCTATATTCAGGAGTGGATTGGAGTCACTTCTGAGTTTATAAGAAGTAAAGGCGCAAGAATCCTGGGGACATTGCTTCTTTCCAGGAGAGGGTAAGAGACAGAGTGACCTGTGGTGGGGTCAGGGGTCTACTGACATAATGTAAGGGTAAGCATTTGTGGAAATCAAGTTGTAGTATGCTTCTTTATGCTTAACTGGTACCATTACATGTCCATGCCTCATAGTAGTGAGAAGGACAAAGGATATAGACCTTTCTCTCTGAGCAAATCCTCCCTGAGCAGATAGTGGCTTTTGACTCTCTCCTGTACATAGATGAAACCATGTACCATCCTGGTTTAACTTACCAGCATATTAAATCAGGTTAAGTGTTATACAGTAGAGATTTTTACCTCATAGAAGGAGAACCTCTTTTTGTAAGGGCAGGTTGAGGTTAAATGGGCTGTTAAGGAGAATAATGTATCTGACCAAAGGACAGAAGATGTCTGGAGGAAAGGGATGCTGGGGAGCATGGAATTTTTTATGTGATGATTAGGAAAACTGAGGTACAAACAACTGAAGTTAAAAAAGTCAGTTAACATTATTTTGCAAACACTGACTTGCAGAGTATGTTACCCTGGCATTAGTGCTGAAGAGTGGTAGTCTAGCATGTTTTGCTTGATACTTTTCTAAGGACTAGCAGAAGATGGTCCTTTTGTTTCTTGTTTTTTCCTGTCTAGATTTCTTTTAAATGTATATATATATTTATTGACTGTAATTAATGGCAAATATAATTAATATATTTAATTAATATATTTATTTTGTTTCCTATCATAATGTTAGCAGGCACATCCCTGAACATGCACATAATTGAACAGTTTACGCAAATTCTGTACTGCCGACACATTAGAAAGTCAAACAAAACAATGAACATCGACATTTTTGACCACTCCATACCTTAAACAAGTGCTATCACGGGTCAAAAAGGGGGAGAGATTTTGTGATTCGGAACATCGGCCTTAGCAGTTTTGAGGAGTTCCAGTTCAGAGTTCAGGGAAGTTGCTTTGATGATGTGCCTGCTGACATTATGATGATAAACCTATTTATTTAATTTGCAGGTATGTGTCAAAGCATGATCTTCACCCCTTTGTCTGTTTTCCTGGCACTTGAACATCTTGCAAGAGTGGAAGTCATGATTTATGGCATTCTGATCAAAACCCTATTGGCAATGAAACATTTACCATATATTTTTTATATACAAAGAATATTAAGGTATCCAGTGCATGCAGCAATACCATATTAAGGGATCTCAATAGCACTGGCTTTTTTTTTCATACCACAAATGAGAAGGTTTGCTTGCATGCTTCAGAGTACTGCATCTTTTACCCATTAGCCGGCTGCATTTTTTATTGAAAATGCATCACACTTCCTTCATCTGGAGAGAAGGACACTGTACAGCGTATGTAGCTGCAAAGGGCTTTACAAGGTGACCATTTTTATATAGTATGCATCCACAAAATTCTTCTGTAAAGATAATGATTCTAAAAATAGAGTCATACCCAAGTGATATATATCACAAAGAACTTTATCTTACCAACCCACCATTTATTTATTCAGAAAAACTGCTTAAGAGCATTTCTAAACAAGTTATGACAGAAGGTACTTCTCATTGGTAAAGCAGTTGCACAACTTAGCAAGGCTGCAGCAGATGCTAGTTACAAAAGGAAAAGCAGCTATATCTTTTATCTCTGCATGACTGCAGCACTATAGTAGGACATGTGACCAATATGATTTGACATAGGGAAGAAGGCTAGAATGTCAAAGACATGCATGCTCACATGTGCAATGTTGCTCTACACAGCTGTATCTCATGCTCGTCCAGCGCAAGAATGGCAGCATAGTGACTACCAGACAGACAACCACGGGTGAACACAGCAAGGTGCCATCCCTGTTCATCATATAAATATGGAAGAAATGGGGTGGGTAGGAATTAGGAAAGGAGGGAGAGCACACGGATGGAAGCATAAGGTACGAAAGGTGTGTGTGTGTGGGGTAATTTTTTCCAGAGGAAGAGCCTTTTTTCATAAATAGAAAATAAGGGTAGGTTTTAAAATCCGTGATGGAAATCTGTGGATGGGACAGAGAGACAAGAGCAGGTAGCTGATGCAGACATAGTAGACACAGAATTGTGGGGAGGACAGTGGATGCATGCTAACATACTGACAGTTAACAAATAGTATGGGGAGGGATGGATAATAAATAAGTAATTGAGAATGAAATATTATGGAGCTAGATCATGAAGGCTGAAATAGGACAGGGTCCTGGCATGGACTGATACCAGCCTGGCCCAGAAGGTAACAAGCCACAGCATCCTTTACCTGGGTGGCCAGTGTTATGGCTTGGTGGCTCCCCGTTGGCTTGATGGGCATGGTCTGCTTGTTGCGCAAGTCAACAAGTCATGCCAGAAGGCACTTCTCATTAGTAAAGCAGGCATCCAGTTGATTCTACACTTCTGTAGCCATCAGACTCCACTAGTGATGCCAGAGGATGAGAGCAGATCTCTCCAAACCACTTTAATCTATCTATCTATCTATCTATCTATCTATCTATCTATCTATCTATCTATCTATCTATCTATCTATCTATCTTTGTTGACTGGGAAAGTCTGACTGGGATATTTACCCTTTTTCAGTGGAGGCCCAGGGATAAATAGCACCAATATTTACATACATAGACAATATGCAGTATATTTTCATTTTCCACATTGTATATATTTTCATCTTGGTTAGATATGTTTTGCATACATAGTAAAGTATAAAAAGATGATTAATGCTAACCTTGTATCATACAATTTGTGACTAGAGGAAGAGGAGAAAATAAGTGATTGCCTGTGTATTTGTATAAGGGTGTAGCAGACAGAAATACAAAGAACGACAATGTGAGACAAAGACGGGCATTTTTGTTGAAATTAACAAATCGTGGTATGATAAGGGAGAACAAGGATTAAATAGCAGTAAGTAGTTATGAAATATAATCAGTTAAATGTTTACAGCAGTAGACAGAAGGAAAAGTATAATAATCAACATCTGGGAATTCAGTACAGAGCTGTTTTCATTTTGTCAGAGGTATTGCAGCTTGTATTTTCTTCAGTACTGGAAATTATCCAGGTGTAGAACAAGTGCATTGCAGATGCTGTTTTAGCAGACATTTACAGCATTTGTTGTTTTCTGTAACCTTTAACTCTAATGGGATAGACTTCCAGAGTTATGAGACAGTGAGAACAGAGTGAGCTTTAGGCAGAGTTTTTTTGAGTTACTTACAGCTAGAAGAGATTTGTTATTGGAACGTAGTGTTCTGTTGTTGCTGTATGGTGGTAATATGCTTTTTAGAGAGTAACAACTATCTGGCTTGTAGATAAGTTTGTGAGCAATGGTGAGTTGACAGTAGGTTAGCTGATTTGGGAGTTCGAGCCAATTTAAGTCCTTTAGGGCTGAGCATGGATGGGATTTATAAGATAAATATGTGGCAAATCTTGCTATTTTATTATAGCATACATCAAGTTTAGACTTGAGGGTAGTGTTGAGATTAGGGAAGATAGGTGATGCATACTATAGAGATGGGAGTAGACAGGGTGTTGCTATGGATTTTCTTGTGGCTACTGTAAGATATTGATTTGCTGTATATAGGGAGCTTAGTTTTTTGTGTGTATTTTTGATAGTTTGGAAAATATGTTGGTCGTATTTTACTTTGTCAACTAGGAGTATGCCAAGTAATTCGGCTCCTGTCATGGTTTCAATTTTTGTATTGTATAGAAATTGTATTTTTAAGTATTATCCTGTTTTTGTAAAAAGAGAATTAGTGTAGTCTTTTTTGCATTTAGGAGTAGATCTGCAATGCCTATCCAGGATTGGACAGGTGAAAAGGACATTTATGTGATTGCCTGGAGGATTTGTAGTGCTGGAGGTGAGCAGATGAGGGCTGCATCATCTGCATTCTGAACTATATTTGCTTTTTTGTGGCACTATGGAGTTTGTTTACTGATACATTACATAGAAGTGGCCCAGTATTGATCTTTGTGGGTCTCCAACTGTGACAAGAATTCTTGTTTCCATTTTACTGATTGCTCTCTATTTGTGAAATAGTATGAAACCAAGTGAGAGATTATTTATTTAGACCTAGGAAGGAGAGTTCACTGAGGAGTTTTTGATGACAAAACTGTGTCAAAGGCCTTTGACAGATCCAAGGAGAGTGCTAATACTAGGTTGCCATTATTTCTGTTCTGGTTAATAACATTAGTAAAGATAATAAGAGAAGTAATTGTCCTACAACTCGGGCAGAAGCTGTGTTGGGTCATGGACAGTTTATGTTGGGAAACATATTGGAGGAGCTGGGAGTGTATTCATTTTTCTAATATTTTTGATGGTGGTAGTATAGCTAGGGGTCTGTAGTTGGATAGGTTAGTTGAATTTTCACCTTTGTGAAGTGGAATTATGAAAGATTTCTTCTAGATGGCTGAGACATGGTTTTCTGTTATGGATCAGTTAATTAGTATAGAAACAGGGAAGGCTAGAGCTTCAGAAACAAGTTTTAGCTACTGTGTTTGTATGCTGTCTGCTGCTAAGTTGTTGGTTTGAGTTTCTGTAGGTATTTTTCTATGGTGCTAGTTGGGACTGGTTGGAAAGAGAAGGATATGGTATTGTTATTAGATGAGGTTGGGGTAGTGAAGGTGGTGGGAGAGCTTTGTTTAGTAGGAGAGTAGTGAGTTTATAAAGTGGGAGTTGAACTGGGTGGCTATATTGTCTGGTTTGCTACTGGTTATTAGTGTGGGAGTAGTTGTTTGGCCAGGGTGTCGTAGTTTGTTTATGGAGGACCAAAATAACTTGGGATTGTTTTGGTGTGTTGACTGAAGGTTGGTGAAGTAGAATTTTTTTTTTGATATTGCTTATTAAGTTCTTGCAAGATTTCTTAAGTATCTAAAGTGTTGGCAGTTGCATTGGGTTTTGTTTTTGGACCATATTTTCCATGCTTTGTCTTTTGGAAGAAGAATTTGCCTGGCATCTTTTGTTAACCAGGCTACATAGTTTGACCTGACTCTGTTAATTCTGAGAGGTGTGTGGCTAATGAGGATGTTAAGGAAAGTATTGAAATGGATTACAGCATCATCTAGTGGCATGGTCTTTATAATTCCAGTTGTAGAGCTTTATTATGGAGGTGAAGATGCTTAAATTAAAATATTTTATATTTCACACCTGTTTGCAGGCTATCTGTTTGTATATGTTGGTAGATGGTCATTGATACTGTCAGCAAGGCAGCCAGAGGAATTTATGTTAAGAATCCAGTCTAAGATGGATTCCTTATGTGTGTATTTATGTATCCTGGTTATATCTTATATTATTTGTGAGAAAACAGATTAATTGATGGAGTGTGTGTGTCTTTAGAGTCCCCGTTTGTTAAGATCACCCATTATAATAGTTTAATGGGCTATAATGTTTTATAGCTAGTGCAGAAGTTGTTCTGCTATGTTAATATTTTGTCCTGGTGGGATGTAAAGCTCGGTGATGCAGATAGCTTTTCTGTTTTTAAGTCTGAGATGTGCAGTGAGGTATTCTGTACTGTTAAATGTGGATAAAGGGTAAGTTCTAGGGAGTTTATGTATATAATTGCTACTCTACCACCTCATTTATTTATTCTGTCAAGTCTGAAAATGTCATAATCTGGAGGTAGTATTTCATTGTTTTTTACGTGAGGTTTTAGCCAAGTTTCTGTGACTACATCTATGTCAGGGTTCTAAAACACTAGGCATGCTTGGAATTCTTGGAGTTTACTGCATGCTTGGAACCTTGGAGTTTATTGCCGTTAATAAATATTAAGTAATATTATGTCAAATTTCTTTGCAACTAGAGATGTTGACCTTGGAGAGGATATTGATACAGTTTGTGACATAGCAGTAGGGTCTTGGTTTGGATGGACGTCTCCACTGAGTTTCAGATAAGTGACTGAGTGATAGAGATGGAAATACCATCTTTTAGAAGAAGAGCTTTCATTGCCCCCCCCCCCCCCCAGAAAGGGCCAGAAAGGACAGCAGTGACCCCATTCAGGTCACCCTCAAGAAGGGAAACATCCTCTTGCTCCCATGCTGAGAAGCAGCTCTGGTGGCCACTGGCAACCAAGCATCACTGGCTTCAGCTGGTACTGAATGAGGTGAGTGTGGCTTCACCTCCTTCTTTTCCACAGACACACCTGCAGAAGGATTATGCAATAGGAAAAATAATTATATGTATGTGGAGGGGCACGAATATTTTACACAACGCACTGTTGGAAGAGTGACTCTCACTTTCTGTGACATCTAACCATTTATTATTTTATTTATTTATTTATTTTACATTTGTTAACCGGGCTGGTCTAACTGGATATATTTCCATTTTCAGTAGAGGCCCGGGGAGAAAAGCTCCACAGGAAGACATGGACGGAATACAACAAAAACCAAACAAATATATAATAACAAAGTTAACAAACAGATTTAAAAAAAAAAAGAGGTAGGTGTAAGCTCATTATCGTCTGCTGCTGGGAAACAAAGCATGCACTATTAATTATTGATACAAAACACATAGAAAGCAGAAGGAAATAAATGTGCAAAAAAAAAGTGCTTACAGTGCAAGTTCTCATTGTCAAAGCAGGTCTTAGTGGTGCCATCTCAGACAACTGTTGCAGTGCTGAACACTCACCATCTTGGCATGCTTATGTCAGGCATTCACCTTCTACAAGGGGAAATCACACTGCTCTTTCAGGTGCTCATCATAGTTCCTGCGCAGGAAGAACAAACATTTTGCTTATCCTAGCACATCAGCCTTGATCTCTGCATTCCACAGTGCCTGAAGTAGCCATGGCCACTCACTGAAGTCCACAAAATGGTAGCGCTATATGTATGAATGCATGATTGTTGATCATGTTTTATGCAGCATACCACTGTACCGTAACACTATATCACAACACTAGGGATAGCTACAACATTGCACCACTGTGCTATGGGTGAATACCCATCATATACATGACCATACTGGCCACATGCTTCATGATTATTGTGATGTACACAGTGACTACTAGTATGTCTGGGGAGCACAATGTGCTGTCACAGTGATTCAGCAAAATTGGTGTTAACAGCTTCACTAGCATAACCACCATGCTATTTGGCCCCTGCTAACATGATATAAAACATTGGTGCCATTTTGTACAACTACACTCATTACTCTCATTACTACAAAACTTAGGAATAAAGGAAGTTCAATAAAGATGCTGTTGACTTGCAGCTCCACAGAATTTAGGAAGTAATCGTGTGTTGAAGCTTGGTACTTAACCACAACAAACCCTGTTGTCATTCAGTTAGTCACACTGAGGCAGATGCTTTGATGTACATATAATTGAGAGCCAGCAAAGTGGCATGCCATTGTACCATATGCTAGTAAATGAGGAGGGGGGCAACTGGGTAAACATTGTGGATTGCATAGTGCAGGGAGTTTTATGGGTCCATGGATGTATGTTGAGACATTGCTAAAGTATGCAATGGGGGAGTTGGTGTGTGTAGCACCAAATTAACAGTTGCATAAAGGGGAGGGGTGGCTGTAACCATGGGTATAGTACAGAAATGAAGAGAAGTTGGGCACGGCAGTAAATGGGCTGATAAAAAAGAAGCTTAGATGGGAGGGGGTGTTGTGGCCATAAGCATGGGCATCCCACAGCATACCATCATAGATCCATCTAACCTTTCCCATAGGGTTGGGGTGTCACTTCAACAGCAACAATCATCTTAAACCAAGGTTTACACACCTGGGTGGCTAGTCCTGCCACGATAGTTCATCCATACCACTCACTCACACCTACAGCCAGTTTATAGTGTCCAATCCATCTACTGCATGTCTTTGGAGTGTGGAAGGGAACTGGAGCACCTGGAGGAAATGCAGACTCTGCACAGAAGGCACCCCAGTCCAGAATCGAACCAAAGAACTTCTTGCTGTGAGGCAACAAAGCTAACCACTGCACCACCACAGCTACTCATCCATCATAGATGATCAGTTGAAATTCAACCACTATGTATCACACATGGTTAAAAAAACTCATCAAAAGCTAGGTTGATTATACAGAGTAAAATTCCTACCTCACTAACCTAGCCAGAAGATTAGTAGCCTCTACTTTCTTACTGCCATCTCTCCTCTATCCTAGCCCAATCTTCACTAACTTTTGAGTCTCAGAACTGTTCAAACATGAGAAATGTTATAATAAAATTAGCCCAAATCACAGTAAACTATAACAAAAGAACACACCACTGCCTTGTGCTCATTGAATTAGACTGTTTAGAACTACTGTATCACCTAGATATTTCTCTGCTAACTACAATACGCACATGTCTGTAGAAGCCAGAAAATTGCCCAACTTTTAACAACTTAATACAACACTATTCCCCAAACAGAATTTTACGATCTAGAGAAAAATCACTAATCAATTTAACTAAATCATCTAATACTGCATTTACTCTCTGTTGTCAGGCAGTGTTGCTAAACTATGGAACCATGTCCTACTACCACTGACCACTGAAATCCATTCAGAATGCAAACTGACTTAACTCATTACATCCCAGTGATGCCTCCAGGTGCATCTGCAGTTAACTCCTACTGACGCCTCTAGGTGTCAAATATTACTTGTTCATACTTTCATCAATAATTCCAAAACCACACTATGTACAAGGTTTTAGAAGATTTCATCTTAAAGCTTACACAATGGCAAACTCAACTGCATTAATATTTTATCTCTATCTAATGCAGGTAAATAGATATTAACTGTTGTTTTTATACTAATTTATATAAATACAATTTTCACATTTTTCTAAATACCTCAACAACAAAGTAGCACAGACAGAACTCCTGAGCCTCATATGAAAGTTCTCAGCTAGATGAATAAAATGCTGCTGACAGTATGTGTATAACTTGAGTGGTTGCAGATATATTGTAAGTTGTTCACAAAATATTACAAATGTAATAATTACTGTGTTTACTGTGACTTATAAAATTTGGTTTAATCCTAGAATCTAAAGAATATTACCTCTATAAAAACAGTTTGTGCTGAAGAGTTTGCCATTTACACTTCTTTCATAAACCCCTATGGTTCCAGAAATAAGAACATGTGTTTGAAATGTGAGGACATAATTTGATTCTGTCAAAAGGCTTAGGCTCTGCCCATTGGAAGTTACAGTGCAAACTTCCACAGCTTCTTTGGAGGGAATGAGTTAAGCACAGCAAAAACATCACCTATCAAATTGATGGATCTGCTCCTGTATATCTTCAGGATAAATACCACTATCTTCAGCTTGCCATATTGTCAAACCATTTCTCTTCGTTCAGAATCCTAAAATTCATAACCAGTCTTCACCAATACCTGAATAGTATTACTAGCATATCCCAGCCACAAACATATTTTTGTGACTCTGTTCACTTCTCCTTCTCTATACTGCTGATATATACGTTATGACAGGTATATATATATATATATATATATATATATATATATATATGTATATATAATTGTTCTTGAATCTGCTTTATACCCCGTCTGTTAACTACAATATTAACTTTTTCTGCTCTGCCTAGTTCCTCTGCACACCTCAGCACACTGTTCAGGAAATCAAGAACCTTTTGCTTGAAAAAGTTGAGACAACTTTGGCTGTTGAGCACAGAAGTACTTAGATTTTTTTTCTTTTTTTGTGATTGTCACTCGTGATAAACCTTACAATCAGAAGTTTCTTGATTTCCTGAACAGTGTGATTTATCATGAAGCTGGAGTTGTCTGAAGAAGTCTGTATAACTGGGGATGAAAATGCAGTTGTTTCAAGAGCGTTCATGTGGTTATGTATTTTTTCGTTTTTCATGTGATTTGGCCATGGTTATATTAAAGGATTTGGCTCTGGTGGTTTGTCTCATCGGGAGTGTTCCTTTTGGAGTTTTGGGGTTTTATGTGAACACTCTTTTCCTCCTTTTGCAGACACAGTAACACATGGTGAATGTAGTATAAAGAATAACTTCATTGCATTGCCACTACTTATTTAAAAGTATTACATACACCTGGATTCAAACTCTATATCATCTGGGCTCAAAAAGAAAGGTGTCAATGCATTTACACCTGCTGCCACAGAGTCAGCTAAGCAGCAAATGTGTTTCATACCCTCAGTACTTGAGAACTCTTAGAATTTCAGTAATGAGGCTCGCATTTGCACACTGCTTAACTATGTGCAAACAGGGAAAGTGGAAGAAATGCATATCTCACATGTGCAAACACTTTGCCAACCATTGCACAAACCTGCTACTTGGTGTTGCACTATGCAAAGTGGACAATAGCATGTATTACTTCTGTTTACTGTCCATTTAGTGTTCATGACATGAAACGACATGTGGAAACACAAACAAAAGGAAGGCACAATCTAAGAAAAAGACACATATTTACAATGCAGCCATCTGTTACCTCCCCCCATGCACTGCAACCTGGTCTGTCAGTACTTGTTCACAAATATATCAACTACACTACATTAATAAATAACAAATGTTGTCTTGTATACCATGCACATCTTTAGAATGACCATACACTTTCAGATTTTCCAGTACTTGAAGTAATGTGGGCACTCATTTGCATATAGTTTGTAAAGCTGTCTCTTAAAATATACCTGCACATTGGAAACACAGCCACCAAATACTACACATTGCATACTCATCAATCTGGTAACCGGCAGAACTTTAATATCTTACAGTTGGACATGCTTAGCTATATATTTCATGCTGGCCTCTCAACATATTCTCTCCAACATCCACTGCTGATGTAATCCACTATAAGTTGTCCTACAGCCTGGTAAAATCAGACTTGTGTCATGGCACTTGCATAAAATACAGAGTTCTTTAGTCTGTGTACTTAGGTAGGGGTTCTGTTCTCACTGTAGTCAGTTGGGAGGGGTGTGTGTCTCTGTCTAGTCAGAGGAGCATAAGTGTGTATCCTGCAGTTACCACTCCAGTCCCATGGATTGCCAATATTTTGACACCTGCACATGTCTACACATCCATTTCATGCAGGCCTCCCAACATCCACTGCTGATGCCATCCACTATAAGTTACCCTGCAGCCTTGTAAAAGTCAGACTTGTGCTGTGGCACTTGTGTAAAATACAGAGTTCTCTAATCTGTGTACTTGGATAGGTAGGGGTTCTAATCTTACTGCAGTCAACTAGTGCATGTGTATGGTTGTGCACTTGCTTGACATTAGAGAAAGCATTTTACACCAGCATGCGGGACACTATTACCATCTTCTCCTCACCAGACACTGCTGATGTTATCACCTGTAAGCTGTTGTCTGACACTCTCCAAATCAGACTTGAGCTGTAGCACTAGTTCTCTAGTTGGTGAACTTAGGTAGGGGTTCTCTTCTCACTGTAATCAACTGGGGTGTGTGTTTGCATTTGTGCACTTGCTTGACATTAGAGAGAACATTTTACACCAGCATGTGGACACTGCTATTACCATCTTCATCTCACCAGACTCTGCTTATGTCATCAGGTATAGCTGATTTGTGGATGTGCAGTATTCCCAATCAGGGCATGGTCAGAGACTGGCCTGTAGGCCAGGCACAAGTCATTTCATCCTATACAGTACAATACAGATTACAGTGACAGGACTTTCAGTCTATCCACATACACCATGGCATGGTTTGTAGGCCCTGTATTTTCTTGGTGAGAAACCCCTGTTGTCTTTCCAGCTGCTGCAAGTGTCTGGTGAGGTACATGCAAAAGGAATCATTACACTCTATTAGTGTTCTAATGAGGTTCGAGTAAAGTGCTGTTATATCATCCTCAGGTCTGTATACGATGGGCTGACTTATAAGGTGCACAACATTGCCTTTCCATACCACTGTGGAGACTTTGTGGTTGAAGTTCAGATTGCTATCATTGTGTGTTCCCAGGTCTTGCATGGCTGGGTTCAGCACAGAGGGAGTGTTGTCAATGCTGTAAATAGTGGGGAATTCCACTTTGCAGAAGGGAAAACTAATAACACATTTTTGTGTTTATTTGTAGACTGTGTGGCTTTGGCACCAATTGTTTGTCTGTGTTGGTCCCTCCTGTAGTATGTTAACATCATTGGTGGACTCAATGATTGCACCCAATATGCAATAATCAGCAAACCCGGTAAGCCAAAGGCTGTATACTTTAGCCTGGACCGTTGAGAAATAGATTCCAAACAGTAAAGGGCCCAGCACAGATCCGTGGGGTATGCCAGTGGTGACAGCTCTACTGGTAGAGGTTGATTCACCAACTTACAAAGTATGTATTCTATTGGCGAGCCAATTGGTTAACCATCTTACCTTTATCCAGGCCTATCACACAGGGTCAATGGGCTGTGACAACATCACAGAACACCTATAACGTGATTCAGAACATACACCTACCTGATATGGTTGGGTAAGCACTTTAACACACCCACCAGACAGAATATGTTCCTGTAGAAAGGTGTACGTCAACATGCATCCGTCTGAGTGGGGAGGGGGGACAGCACATGATGCATGCATGTAAAGACACATCCTGACTCTCCTCATCTGTGAGATAGACCAACATCTAATCATGGACCTTTTCTAAATGGACACTAGTAATATCCCGGCTGTGGGCAACAGACATGTGTGAATTGTTAATGCTACATCCATGTCTGTTACATCTGTTAGATGTCCTCAAAGAGGTCATTGAGGGCATGCATGATGACAACACTATTATCCTATGAAACTTGACCAAGCCAAGGCATTTGACACAAATCCAGACTGAGGTACTCACTCAACACTGCTAGATGTTACCATAAACACCTGTATCACTAAGTGGGTAGACCACTGGATCACATACATAGCATCTAAATATGTTGAAATGTGTGAAGTGACCTATATTTTGAGTCCAGTGATCAGATTCATACATCAGGTTTATCTGCTAGGCCCTTTCCTCTCCATTATTTAACTCGCAGATGTCAAGAATGACATACACATCCTGTGTCCAAACAGCTGTCTGGAGGACTACAGATTGTGGGCAATCATTGACTCCAACTGTGTTATTAGTATAATACAGACAGTATCAACACACATCAACGATTGCTGCCACAGCCATGACAACACATTTTATTTATTTTAATTATTTATTTAACATTTGTTTACTTTGAAGGTCCAACTGGACACAGGTCCTTTTTCATTGGAGACCCAGGGAGAAAAGCTCCACAATAAGACAACAAAGTTTTCAAAGGCAACAATCAACATAGCACATCAAGATTATAGCATAGCAATTATACACAGTGAGAAAAATAGAGTGACTGGCCAGCTACATTGTTTACTTTGGAAATTGTTAACAGAGCCTTGTTATTTGAGCGTAGAGGACGAGTGGTACTATAAGGTTGCACTAGATTCAGATTTTATCCATTTGGTGAATAAGTGTGTAGAGTAAGAAGTTGGTTATAGGTAAGTAAGCTAGGTAGTTCATGCCAGTTTAAATGTTTGATTGCTAAGCAATGGTGTTCTCTACAGTTGAGGTCTGTAGAAAATTTGGCTATTTTATTGTAGCAGCTTTCCAATTTTGTGAGGTTACATTTTTTAGGTTAGTAAATATGGGTGAGGCATACAGTAGAGTGGAGATTAGATGAGTAGTTGCAAGGGTAGCTTTAGTAATATTTGTTAGGTACTGTTTGTGTTGATAAAGACTAACAAGTTTTTTATGAACTGTTCTGATGGTCTGGACTATATATAGCTCAAATTTGAGTGAACAACCGATAGTGACACCTAATAGTTTAGTATGAGGTACTGGAGAAATTATGATGATGTTACCAAATGATGTGGAGAAAAGAGGTGGAGGGTTTGGTGGTTTTCCTGGGAAGAAGAGCATAAGTTTTGTCTTGTTGGGATTTAGAATTAGTTGTGATTCAGATAACGATTTTTCCACTTTTGAGAATGCTTCTTGGGTTATTAACTGTAACTGTTAAAGAGAGGATGCAGCACATATTAAGGTAGAATCATCTGCATATTAGACAATGTATATTTGTCCGGTTGCAGTATATAGTTTGTTAGTGATGAGTAAATAGAAGTGGTCCCAGGTTGGATCCCTTTGGGACACCCAGATTCACGGGAAGTAGAGGAGATATATTGTTTTGCCATAGTCCTGCTTGTTTCTGTCCTGTAAGATTTGCTTTGAACCAGTCAACAGTGGAGCAATTAAGGTTATATTCTGTTAGAGCATTTAGAAGTTTGTAGTGAGAGACTGTGTCAAATGCCTTTGACAGGTCAAGGAAAGTAGAGGAGACTATAAGACCACTATTCCTATAATGGCTGATTGTGTCTGTGAAGGATAAAAGAGTGGTGGAGGTGCTGTGGTAGGGGAAAAGGCCATGTTGTGACTTGGAATGCAGATTATTGTTGAGAAGATGAGACATAATTTGAGTATGACTGCATCATTCAAAGATTTTAGAGAGAGAGGGGACAGGATGGTGATGGGTCTAAAACTGGAAAGTTCAGTTGACCTTCCCCCTTTATGCAGAGGAATGATGTGGGATATCATCCAGATTGATGGGATTTGTTGTTCAGTTATAGATCTATTTATTCGAATGCAAACAGGGTATGTAATGGCATCTGCTGCTATTTTTAGGAATTCTGTGGGGAGTTTTTCAGCTGCCATAGTGGTAGGTTTAAGTTTTAGTAGGTGTTTTTTATAACATTACCTGGAACTGGATGAAAAGTGAAAGTGTTGTTGATAGAGGTCGGTTTAAGAATATCTAGGAGAAAGTTGGAAAAATCTTTTGTGAGAACTAATATAGATTCTGTAAAGTATTTGTTGAATAGGGTTTCAGTGGGGCACAATTTGTCAGGGGTTGTAGGGGATGGGATGCTGATATTGCCAGGATTGAGGATTTTCTTGATAGTGGCCCATAATTTTTCAGGTTGTTTTGGTATTTTGTGCCATGGTAGAAATTTATTTTGTCAAGTTTAATTTTGTTCTTGGCAGGCTTGTTTTGTTTTCTGGGATTTATCTTTTCGCCAAGTGTGCCATAGGATGAAACAAAAACATGGGAGGATTTGTTACATTATAAAAATAAATGCACAACCCAAGGATAATGTAGACATCACACACTATAAGCTGACCATGTGGTATGTGACCTGTGTCCTGGGGTAGATGGTATGTGGAATATCCACCAGCATGTGGCCATTATTGGTGACTATTCCCTTGTATGTAGCACAACTACTGAGTATGTGCAGGACATCCACGTCAAAGGCCATAATACCTCCATAGGTCACAGCCTTCATCACACCAATAACTGAGTACAATGCACCCTTCTTCAAGTACCTCCCTACACATCTTCCAGTGATGTGTAACTAAAGTATGCTACCTTTGCCACAGTGAGCTGTCACACATATTATTGGCCATACCTAGGTATTTTTTTTTTTGCATAAACATTACTGTCTGATGGTGCAGAACCCCCATCATGGTGTTATACCACTTGCATATATGATACCTGTGTACCTGTTCTGGTGATGCACACAGTATATACATAGCTGTTTGACAACATTGATGGCATGGATTAAATTCCTGATAGTGTGGATTGTGCTCTGTCTCTCTCTCTCTCTCTCTATATATATATATATATGCCATGAACACCAGTCAACTAGCCTGTATTGATCATGTCACATACAAGTATAACAGTGTCCCACCTAACACCTCCATTAGATGTAACAATGTAAGGACGCTGTGCTTGATTGCCTTCATAAATTGCTGACATGTCATAATAATTGTGCAAGTGTGCTCATACAGAGCCATCTATGATCACTCAGAATCACATATGTTATGTCAGATATATCGGATTACTGATGGTATTATTCTGATATTGTCCATGATTGTGCATGCTTCTTTTACTGTTGTTCATGAGCCTGTAATTGTGTCCCACGTGGACTGGAGACCTCTGCTAAAATTGCAGTTATATTCAGGCAAATCAGTTTGTACAGCTTCACAATATGCACCCATCCAAAATTATATATAACATCACTAATAGATGTCCTGTCCATTGTTCATGTCAGGATGCTTATATCCGAAAGTCATCTTCTCTATTGTTATGTCACCTTGTCTGACAGTCACATAATATACATTTTCACTGTACAGTCCATACTGTACCATATCAGTATGCTAAACTGTCTTCCATTTACATGCTCTCATCTGCTGTACATTATAATGTTTCACCTGTCCTTTTTCCCTAGGTTCATTCCTACAATTTATCTGTGTGTCCCTATTCAATACAGACACTTCCACTGGCTGTTTATTTTAAATGGCAGTCCATTTACCCTTACAGGTCATTTACACTACTTTTGTACAGAATGCTTGGAAGGGGGTTCCCCCAATAGTCTGAAATGTATACACTGTCCTATAATGTGTTTGGACCATATACGTTGCTATATGATAAACCCTGGTAATTATTGTGACATTCTGTGCAATCCCACTAACCTAGTTTGCTTTGAGGTAAACATTTTTGCTATCTGTGTTTCTTTGCATGATTTCCTGGATGGCAGCACTGCTGCCGGCTATGAAACTATGCTTATTTATGTTTAAATGCAGTACACAGCATGAATATGTAATCGACGCTGATGCTCAACCCGCAAACTCATAAACTCCATCTAGACTTCTCGTGAAGCCCACATGGAGGTTATTGAATTCTACCGAGAGACTTTATTGTATCATATATATGCTGTATTTTAAACTACAGAGGTGAAAAAAATTACACAAATTAATGCTTGTGACTTCCATACAGAGGTACAGTGGTAGCATTCAGCTCAGGCTGGAAAAAAGTTTAAAGATTTTAGGATCCATAACTGCAGCTGAGACATATATAAAAGTAATGCTCACCATTAAGGGTCTTCTCCCAAAAATTCTGATGAGGTATGTTCTTATATATTTGGTTATTCATCTTAAGATATCTTGATTCCCCACTCCCCCAAAGATATTTGCTAAATGTGCATAGCAATCTGAATATAAACTGAGTAACTTATCTACTAATGATGTGAACTGTTTCTATAAAAGAAATTGCATAGTCTGCACAGCAAGATAATTTGTTTATTTAAACACAGCATTTTAATATCTGGATAAATACTTTCTGTATTTCAAAACAAAGACGTCACAGGCAGTTTACCTCAGTCATGAGTAATGATATTTTTATTAAGACCCTCTGCAGTGTTAAAGAAACTGCGTAGACTACAGTGAATAAAATAAGTTTTAAAGCACTGCTCACTGTGCCCTGTACAGGGGAACAAGTGGAAGAAGGACATGCGAACTAAGGAATATTATTATACAATCTGAAATTAATGATTCTGCACAGAAACAAACCAGAACATTGGCTTTATGATGCTCTACAGTGAACTGTAGCTCTGACATTCCCTATTACCAAGATCTGTATCTTTGCTTCACATTTCTTTGACCTTTATTTTGGATCATCCCCTTCATTTTGCTATAACTGCAATTTTTATTTCCTCTATACCTTTTAAGTTTTTTTCTTACTTTCTTCCTTGCACATCACTGTATTCAGATCTCCCAATCTTATTACTACGTTTTGCACCTCTTCTTCTGATGTCTTTAATCTTCCTACAAGTTCACCTTCCCAGTCAGTTTTAGCACCATATCTCTCAAGACGTCTTTCATCTTTGTGCAATTCTTTCATCTTTCTTTGATACACTTTCTTCTGCTGCCTCCTCACCCTTTTATATAACATTTATTCCTGTTTTTTGTTACTGTCAAGCTTATACGTATTTTATAGTCTTATTCCAACAGTTTCATTATCTCTTGACCTTCATGAATACTTTTATTTATTCAATGCATCAGACTCTGTGAGAGGGCTGTCAGTGTTACTAATCTGGTTAATCACCTATAGCTGCACAGCTGCCAAAACATGTATGTCAGTCTTTGCACATAACAACTTTTGCCAGTAAAAAGGATTACACTTTAAAATGGCTAATGTTAACTTTCTGAGCATGTTCACACAACTCAAAGTACTGAACAACACACTTACAGTCAACCAGTCTTTAAATCATAGACACAACAGAGAGTCCAGAGTTCTGAATATATTTATTTTATTTGTAGGCTTGGAAAATAAATAGAATTAACTTGAAGCAAGATGAAATGGGTAAAAATCAACACAAGCAAGCTGCCAACCATTTGCTAAAATAATTTTATTAGTGGAAATACAGAATGATATTTACTAGTAATATATATTTTTTTATTTATTACTTGGCATGAGATATGGAGTCTTTAAAATTGTAATCATCAATACCATTTGGCCAAATTGCTTTTGAGTAAATCAAAAATCCTGGTGTAATATTATGTCTGAGATATATAGTCAGTATGTCTTGTTTGCCAAAACAGAAAAAAAAACATTAAATTGTACTTATCCATCTATATTTCTGTCTATCTGTCTAATTTATGTATTTATGTCGATCTAGCTATCTATAGTAGATTGATTACTAAATAAATCCTATTCATACATTTTCAATAATTAATTATGTTTCAAATTCAGAAGAAAGCTCTTAACTTATTATTGTTGTCAATGAACTGGAGATCGTATTAAAACAATGGGAGCTAAAATTGGGTACGGCTGATATGAGACCAGATTGTAAGACGGTTTATACTTTGGAGTGAAATGCCTCTTTGAATCTATGAACATCAGCAAAATAGCTTTAATTCCAAATGAATATATTTAAGAGTGAGCTGAAAAACAGAGCAAGTGTATTTTGGCTAATCATAATGTATACATGATGATGACATAGTATAATAGTAGTCTGCACTTTACAGGCTGGAAGTAACAAATGATGGAGGGCAGCAGAAAGTATTACAATACCAAAAAGAAGATGATGTCTTTTCTAGCAAGTTCAGTCATGCAAGTAAATGTAATGATACTTGAAGATATGATACCAGCTGCAGCACAATGTCTAGCTGAATGGCAACCTTCACACATTACATCTGAACCAGTTTTCTAACCAGGAGGTGATTGCCAGATACCACCTGGACGGGAAGCTAGTGCAGGTTACCTGTGATGTGTGCTTCCCACATAACAATATGCAGCATATAATAGCACCCAGTCCTCCTTGAATTAAAGTATGTCTATGGCTCGTATATTAGCACTGGAAACTTTTTAGTGTCATGTGAGTAACACTATAGGCGTGCCCCAGAGTGCAACCTCCATAATTCTAGATAAATTCCTGACTGTCATGTGCTGCTCTGTCACTGGAACTATATTAAGTGAAATTAAGTCACAGAAGGATTCTGTGTGTCAGTACATGATCCCAGATGTATGATTGATGCAGATATATGGAGAATGTGTGGTTTACTTAGTATCCTTACCGATGGACATATCCAACATGGATATCCAGTGGGTGAATACTAACAAGAATATTTCAGTGAAAAGAAAATAACATTTTATGTACACAAATGGTAAGTCATTGAGTAATGTAAATACATTTATAATTACAGGTAAGAGAAGCTTCAATTGCAACCCTGCTTCTTGATGCCAATCAGACATCCCAGAACTGCTGATGAAGAGGTGTATAACAAAGAGCAAAAGCTGACACAGATGGCAAATCCAAGTGTGTTTAGTTAAAGTACAAACTGTAGTGTTGGACACATTTGGAGATGCCCTTCAATACACATCCACGAAAACATCAAGCAGGGTTGATGTGGGGGCATGGCCAAGGTGTTGACAGACTAGCATCATAACTTCATTGCTGTGCTACTTTATTTATATTTCTGACAGGAAATTATATTTCTAAGATATCCTAAATATGTTTTTTGAAAGGAATATTTTATCTAAAACTACACTGAAGGATTTTATCTGAAAAATGTTTATATATATTCTATTTTTTTCCTGTCAGATATTTATCAGAAAGGTTTTCACCTCCGAATCTAAAACATGAGTGATTCAAAAGTTAACTCACAAGATTTATCTTCAGAAAAGAACTTTAATCAGTTCTTACCAACATACAAGAACTGTCATTAAAAATGGCAAGATGGGCAATAAATTGGACAACTTCAAAGAGAAGTGTTCAGAACAGATGGAGCAACTACATGAGATCTTAAAACAACAGAGATTCCAGATATCTGGAATTGAAGATGCATTAAATGACATGGAAGGTAGGATATCTGAAGATGAAAATAACATTGAATTCCTATCAAGACAAAACACTTTACACTTTTAAATACGATTGATGACCTAGAAAACAGATCTAGGAGAAACAATATTCACATTTTTGGTCTTCCTGAAAGAAATAGGAACAAAAGTGGTTAACTTTCTTACAACTTCATTACCTAAGACTTTGAACCTATTTGAAGCTATGTCATATGGAATTAAAAGAGCACATAGGTCTTTGGTTGCTTCTTCATCGAAAACTAATCATCCACTGAAATCTGTTATTGTTAAATTCTACTCATCTCAGGACAAGGAATTAATTCTTAAAAACTGCTTGGCCCAAATCTCCCATTAAGATTGATGACAATACAATTAGGTTTGATAATGACTATTCCTCAGCTGTGATGTCTAAAAGGAAAAGTTTTTTTTTACCAATAATAAAAGAACTAAAGAAAAACAGTTTAAAGTTCAGATACTTTTTCCAGCTACACTTAAAATATTTCTTTCAGATGAAATCAAACACTTTGAAGATCTGGATTCAGCTGTGTCATTCCTAAAATCAGAAAAAAAATGCTGGAACAAATTGAGGAAAAGGATTGAACAACAGTTCCCTCAAGAGACAAGCTGAAACAAATATTTGGAAAACTAATGAAAAGAAAAAGAAATTAAAATATAAATGGGGGGAATTCAGTAAGCCCTACATGATTTTTTTCATGTACGCATCACAGTGTGATGCGTACATGAGCGTGATAGGTTTTAGATTCAGTAAGTGCTCCTTAGTGGCATGCAAGCACACACAAACAAAGGAATTCTGTGTAATGCAAATTACCTCATAAGCAGGTGAATTTTATGCAAATGACCCAGGTGGAAAGATCCAGCAAGCATAAAGGCATCCATGTAGAGCCTGTGTCTGTGTCTTTAGTGTACACAGACATTTTCCACGTAGAGGAGTGTTCACGGAAAGAAGGGGATATAAAATTCCACAAATATGGACATAACTCCCCTGACATGGTTAGATCACTTACAGTGATGTGTGAAAAATGCATTGTTGATGTCTGAAAATGCAAGTGAATATGTAAAAATATTTTTTTAATGATTTCATCATGTTTACGCTGTGTAGTGTGCAAATATCCCTAACTGAAAACTCAACAAAAAAAGTATTTTATAATACTTGTCAGAAATGTATTATAGGGCAATGCGTTGGGTCCATACAATGGTGCATTCGTGCTGTTGCCTAGGTCATATGGCTGTGAATTGCATCGTTACCAGGCTGTCAGCATGGATATATATGCAAATGAGGTGAATTTGCTGAATCGGTAAAAGGAGCAACCATGTCTGCAGATCCCTTCTGTGTTGGCTCCTATACCATATTGATATTACCACTGGATGTGGATGCCAGCAGGGAGGGAGTGTCCATTACTTTTAGGAATTTTTTAATACCTGGTGCACATGTTTGCGTGGCACGCCTCATAGCAGAATGTGCTCACACAAAAGCAGACCACCCACGTCACAGTGATGATGTAGACAGCAAGTAATTAAAAGCATATATATAGTTATAGATTGTGACTTTTATATAACCTATGCTGTGCAGTGCAGCACATAGCTTACACTGTGTGCATGACAGACTAGTCACATGTCAGTGATGATTCTTTAGGAGTGAATAAGCTAGGTTGAGCGACACAGAACATACTGGTTCACCACACACCAAAGTAGGGCTATTAAATGATGTTAATTACAATTTAAGCAGGTGAAATGCATAATAAGTAGCTAATCACACATAGAGGACCTACATCAGACCTGTACAAAGTATGCATACATCCTACAATCTGTTTTTCCCTCAATACTCTGAAGCATTGGAGTACTGACTTGGACATTTTAACTGATGAGATAATGCTAGGGGCTGCTGCAGCTATACTACATCTGAATGTACTAGAGGCTGAGGTTATTGCTGCTGGTGCTGCTGACAGTAGGCCTAGGCTGAGAAGGAGAAGAATGTTCAGGCCCAGGGTAACCTTAAAGGAGCTGCATGAGCTGGATATTGTGGAGCACTACAGGGTAGACAGGGATATATTACAAGAGCTAACAGAGCTCTGCTGCCCTCAACTCAGAGCCAGTGCCAACAGAGGGGAACCCATCCCAGTTGAAATAAAGGTATATGTAGCTCTTGGGATACTAGCTACAGGTACATTTCAAAGACAAACTGGGGATATGATGTGGGTCTCACAGGGATCTGCATCCAGGATACTCCACTAGTTCCTAGATGGTATGCTACCACATGCCAGTGAGCACATATCTTTTCCCCTCTCCCCTGAGGCGAGTGCCAGCAAAATGCAACAGTTCTACTGCGTAGCTCACTACCCTGAGGTACTGGGTGGCATAGACTGCACCCATGTACACATCAAGACTCCACCTGTTGAGCAGGGTAGAATCTATGTTAATCATAAAGGGTACCACTCCATCATCTGCCAAGTTGTTTGACATGCTCAGGGGATTATCCTGAATGTGTGCGCTGGCAGGTCTGGCAGTTATCACAGCTCCCATATCTGGCAAACATCACAGCTATACCCGATGTTTACTACTGAGGACATATCACATGGCCATTTACTGGGGGATGCTGGCTATACCCTGGAACTGTGGATGATGACACCCATCAGAAATGCACACACACCCACAGAAGAATGCCATAATGTGGCACACACACAAACTAGGAACATCATAGAGTGTGTGTTTGGGCTGCTGATGTCATGGTTCTAGTGTCTAGATATATCTGGTGGAGCACTGCAGTATTCTCCAGCCACATGTGCACATATATTCACAGTATGTACTATGCTACACAATATGATCCTGCAGAAACAGCTGCAGCAGGAGCACCAAAGGGAAGGGATACACAGCCCCTCACCAGTGCCTAGGTTACCACAGCCACATTCAATTCAAATATCACAGAAGACTTGGAGAAGGAAACCCCTGCTGATGTCCCTGTAGGCAGACGTAGGCATGCTCAGTATGTCCTGACATTGACTAAGAGGCAATGCATAGCATATTCACTGGCAACCTTGGGCCCAAGAGACTGATGCCTTACTTCTACTTGCATACAGAAATTAAAAATGATGACAGGCAACCCGCACATCCTGTACCTACTCATGTATTGGCTGTGTACTGCTTGCATCAGACAGAGTCAGCCCTGATCTACAGTTGTGTCAGCTGCTGCATTTGCAAGGTAAGTCCATATCCTCCACAGTACTCATAAGGATTATTATGATATGGCATTGTGTTTATGGATTTGGTACATTATGCAAGTAAATATAGTGGGCTACTTGCACAGAAATTCCATCCACATGGGACTACAGATACCCATTCCACTACCTTGTTTCCAGGAGTATTCACTAGGCCCCCATGCATGGAATACTCATGCAGACCTTCTGCAACAAAGTACTGATACATCTGTCAAGGGAGATATTAGACAGTGGGGTGGCATGATAGTCAGACTACTGTGTATCCCAGCAGAACAAGTGGTGGTGTTCCACCCCCCCCCCCAGTCAACACAGTGGTGTTCCCTTGAAACTGCTGGAACACAAACTCAGCAATGGTATAGTAGCATGCCAGGCAGTCTCGGGACAATAACAAAGAAATTGATAATACATTCTATATCTTACTTAGCGCAGGAATAACTATATATGTCTGCAGTTGAATATGTGATGAATGCTTGCTGTCTGTCAAACAACTTGTGTGGCTCAAAGGACTAGGGCAACTCACTTGTGTAGTGATGTTCAGAGTTCTAATCTAGACATAACCACTTGTTTTGGATGCCAGGTAGTATTACTTTTTTGTTTTACAAACCATCAGTCTTGTGTGTGGTGCAATATTATTAACCTTTGTGACATATTAATTACATCACACAACTGAAATAATTTGTAGCCAAGTTCAGTGACGTGCAGCAGTGCAGAAACAGGGACAGATGTCATATTTTATGTGTAACACACAAATCCTGGAGTACAGGTAGGTGTGGGCTGGAGTCAGTTTATAATTAGCATAACCCCCACTGGGCATGCTGATACACTTAGTTAAGCAGAGCGAAAGTCTGTTGCTCCTCACTCAAAATGACTTGTTATATATAGATATGTCTACAGATACAGACATATATGTATACATATTCTATCAGTACCTCTCTCTATATATATATATATATATATATATATATATATATATATATATATATAAAAATTTATATACACACACATATATATAGGCACATACTTCTTTGTCTCCACCCATACATCTACATAAGAAATATACATATATCTCACACACACACACACACACACACACACAAACATCTATAGTTATGTCCCTGTTATCTACAGATATATGACAACTCATTTGGAATAGTGGTACATTACTGTGGCTATAGTGCACAGGGTCCTGGGTTGAGACCTGCCAGGGCTGATTATTTACTCAAGCACCAACACACTGGCCCAATGCTTCCTGGAATTCATCAATTCCAATGCCCTGGACCAGCTCATTCTGACAGCTACTAGAGGAAGCAACATCCTTTACCTGGTTATTACTAACATGGGTGACCATTGCTCTACACCAATAGTCAATCCCTCCCTGGTCAGATCCGACCATAAACTAATCACCATGGAAATCCACATCTCACCCACACTCCCTGCAAAGGTAACCACCTTGAAAAACTTCTCCAAAGCTGACTTTGGGCTCCTAAAAACAGAGGTGGCTAACTTCAAGGCACACGTACCAATGGAAAATAGCTGCATGACTGCTGAATCATACACCAATGCACTGTATGAACGTGTACATAAATGCATGGAACTAGCCATACCTACCAGAACCAAGACACTCTCCTCCAAAAAAGGAAGCCAATCTGGTGGTCCCCTGCCATTAATAAACTGAACAACATAAGGAAGAAACTGTTGCAGAAAAAGGTGACTTCCCAAGACTGGAAAAACTCCCTTATTAGCCTCAACAAAAAGTTGAGATCCCTCATCAAATCATCCAAAGCCAGCTATGAAGACAGAATTGCAGCAGACACTAAAAAGAATCACAAAGCCTTCTATAGTTATATCAAAAACCTCCACGGCAATACCCAGATTTGCTCTGAGTTACTGCACAATGGTACCTCCTATACTGAGTCATCAGATATTGCCAACATACTGGCCGACAGATTCAGTGCCAGCTTTACCCCTCCCCCCAAAGGACCAATCACAATACCAGAAGAATGCCGGGCATCCAACATTACTGCAGCACAGGGTAAAGGTACATTGTTCAAGGCCAAGAATACAGCTTCCATGGGACCTGATAATATCCCTGGCTGTGTTCTACATGAACTACAAAGTGAACTGGAATGACATCTTTGTGCCCTGTTCAGTCACAGCCTCACTTCAGGCTTTGTCCCTATCGAATGGCACACTGCTACATTCATCCCTTTACATTAAGGGGGAGTGACTACAGACTCTGGGAATTATTTTCCCATTAGCCTGACGAGTCTGATATGTAAAGCTTTGGAGAGCATCATCATGGACCTGCTTAACAAAGATATAGGAAATCTCCAAACTCTAGATCCCACGCAATTCAGCTTTGTGAAAGGGAGATCATGCCTGCTGAATCTGGTTGACTTCTTTGAATCAGTCACCAGGGCTGTGGATGAGGGCAAGGCAGTTCATACAGCCTATCTCGATCTGGCCAAGACGTTTGATACCATTCCTCACTTAGGAATTATTGATAAGCTCACCAAACTAGGCATCGACCCCTATATTACTAGGTAGGTTGCAAACTGGCTCACAGATAGAACCCACAGTGTGAAAGTAGCAGACTCCAAGTCAGACTGCTGCCTAGCCATGAGTGGAGTCCCAGGGAGATTGGTCCTGGGTTCTCTCCTGTTCGGTATCTACTTCTCAGAAGTCCAAGCCAACAGCGAGGGACACTGGCTGACCAAGTTCGCAGATGACTGCAAGCTGGGAGCCATTATTAACTCACCAAGTGATGTGGACATCCTACAGAAAGGCTTCACTGAGACCAATGACTGCTGTCGAAACCATGGCCTTAAGCTTAATGCCAAAAAAATGCATTGTCATCCCCTTTGGGAAAAACTCAGTTCTCACTGATTACCACATTGATGAGAGTCCACTGAACACTGAAGGCTTTATAAGATATCTGGGGACACAGGTTGACAGCAACTTATCCTTTGGCCATCACATTGCCACTGTGGTCAGAAAGTCATTCTATGTGGCACATCTCATTACCAAGGGTTCTGCATCCAGGAAGAAAGAGGTCATCATCTTTCTCTACTCTTCCCTCATTAGGCCAATCATTGAGTATAATGCCCCGTTTGGCATGTACCTCACTAGACACATGCAACACACCTGGAAAGGCCACAAAAGTACCTCACAAAGAGGATCCTATGCCTTAAACACACGTCCTACATAGACAGACTCAAAAAACTCCAGCTATTCTCTCTCATATCATCTACTAAGAAGTGATCTCTGCTTGACTTACAAAGCCATGTCTGACCCAGCTCTGTTAGAAATGCTACATCTAACTAAATCTCAATCCTTCCACACCACATGCTCCAGAGACCTCAACCTCATTACCACAATCAACAGAACATGCTGGAGGGACAGGTTCCTCATCCAGAGACTGCCCATGCTCTGGAATAGACTTCCCACACATGTCAAGCAGAGCACCTTACTGGCCTTCTTCAAGAGAAATCTTGATCAGTGGATGGCAAATAGAAAGTTTACCCTAGGGATAAACCCAGTGGCTCTACTTGATAGAAGCACTGGGAACTAATGTCAGGTGGGATGATGCAGGGCACCTCTATGGGCTATACTTGTAAATGCTCCAAGGCCATTAGCCTAGTACACACCTATGAACCTATGAAGAATGCAAACCAAAATGCTTGGCTTGTCCTATAAAACAGGTAGGTGTACATTAACCATGATGTCAGGCAGGTGGAAAACTGCCAGGTCACATGTTATGCTATGGTATTCCCCCTGAGTGTGTGCTGGCAACCCTTGCTTCTAGCTCAACTACCATATATGTATGCTACATGTGCATCTGTGGTTGTCTGTGATATCACCAGCAAAACGTTGTGGGCTAAAGTGTGATATTACTGGGGCACAATTTCAGTACATACTTCAACATCCAGTGGGAATGCAGACTACTGCATTACCTGCTGCACAGAGTCACTATTATGGCAGGTGAATTCATATATGTTGTAGTTATCATTCTACAGTTATCTGCTGTTAAATATTGCATTTACATCTATTAGTATGTGTATGGTTTTAGAGTGCTTTGAATGCTGGCAGTATGACTGGTATAAGGAGAGAGCTAGCTGATATGATGGACTGAAGGAAGGTTGGTATATTGTGTGTGGAAAAGACCAGAAGGAAGAGGAGCAAGGCTAGGTGTATTGGAGGTGAGTTCAAATTGTTTTATCATGGTGTGAATGGGAGGAGAAATGGCGTAGGGGTTATCCTGAAGGAACAGTATGCTAAGAGTGTTTTGAAGGTGATGAGAGTGTCGGATAGAGTGATGTTTATGAAGCTGGAAATTGATGGTGTAATGATGAATGTTGTTAGTGCATATGCTCCACAAGTTGGGTGTGCGTTGGATGAGAAAGAAAAATTCTGGAGTGAGTTGGATGAAGTGGTGATGACTGTACCCAAGGGTGAGGGACTGGTGATTGGAGCAGATTTCAATGGGCATGTTGGTGAAGGGAACAGGGGATGAGGAAGTGATGGGTAGGTATGGTGTTAAGCAAAGGAATGCAGAAGCTCTGGTGGTAGTGGATTTTGCGAAAAGGATGGACATCGCTGCGGTGAATATGTATTTTAACAAGAGGGAGGCGCATAAGGTGACATACAAGAGTGGAGGAAGATGCACACAGGTGGATTATATCTTATGTAGAAGGGCCAGTCTGAAGGAGATTGGAGACTGTAAAGTGGTGGCAGGGGAAAGTGTAGTTAGGCAGCATAGGATGGTGGTTTGTAGGATGACATTGGTGATCAAGAAGAGGAGGATGAGTGTGAGGGCAGCACCAAGGATCAAATGGTAGAAATTGAAAAAGGGTAATTGTGAGGTGGAGTTCAGGGAAGAGTTAAGACAGGCACTGGGTGGCAGTGAAGTGTTACCGAATAGCTGGGTAACTACAGCAGAGCTAGTAAGAGAGATGGCTAGAAAGGTGCTTGGTGTGACATCTGGAAAGAGGAAGGAGGACAAGGAGACCTGGTGGTGGAATGAAGAAGTACAGGAGAGTATACAGAGAAAGAGGTTGGCGAAGAAGAAGTGGGATTGCCAGACAGATGAAGAAAGTAGACAAAAGTATAAGGAGATGAGGTGCATGGCAAAGAAAGATGTGGCGAAGGCAAAGGATAAGGCGTATGAAGAGTTGTATAAAAGGTTGGAAACTAAGGAGGGAGAAAAGGACCTGTACAAATTGGCTAGACAGAGGGACAGAGCTAGTAAAGATGTGCAGCAGTTAAGGGTAATAAAGGATAATGAGGAAAATGTACTCACAAGCGAAGAGAGTGTGTTGAGCAGATGGAAAGAGTACTTTGAGGGGCTGATGAATGAAGAGAATGAGAGGGAGAGAAGGTAGGATGATGTGCGGATAGTGAATCATGAAGTGCAGTGGATTAGCAAGGTGGTGAGCATGCTCTCAATCTGACTCAGGTTAGCTCCGACAGTTCGATGCAGCAACCTGGTATTTCATCATGGCTGACTATATCATCCCCTCCACTGCCACTCTCAGATGGGGGGGCTAAGCCCCAGCCTGTAGGGTGGAACTACCTGATGCTGCAGGTAGTGCAGGGGCAGCAGATGGGGCACCACCAGGCTGTGGTACAGACATGCTAAACCCTGGGGCCACTGCCAGGGGAGCCACGGTAGGCAGCTCACCCTGAACTGGCCTACCCTGTTGCTCTGTAGTAAAATAAATGTAAACATAAGGTAAGATAAGTAATAACCAAACAAATGTTAGTATTAATATAATGGAAGATAATATTGATTAATCAAAATACATATTAAGGTATATTATGTGGAACACAACAATAAATAACATAACAGTAAGTATGTTAACAGCAAACCAGTATTTAATAACTTATAACAGTTAGTTTAACAGAATATATTAATATCAAATCATAATAATAAATGGCATTAATAAATTAAATAAGATAATGGATGGGAAAAAAGCGAAAAACATAGTATTAGTGAACTCACAGATGATGTTACTACACAGACTACTAATATGTACTTCTACAGGTGTACAGCATTAGTTGTGAGTACAGTGACTCCAATTCCTGTATAGATGATATTGCACATACATACCTCACAGCCTGTTAGCATGGGACAGTATGGGCCAAGCACTAACAAATGCAGGTACACAAATACAGGGAACTGTTTCATATACTGTGCTCATACATTACTAACAAGGTGTTCTGTAAAGAGATTTGCAAATAAATTGCATTCCAGGTAATCATTTATCTGCTAATCAAGGACAAGACAGATGGGGCAGTTGTCATTACAGTATGAAAAATTGTAAGAGTTGAGAGGTATGTTCATGTACATTAAGTAGAGTAGACAGCCAATCATGCCTTAGTTGGCTAGCATGGGAGTAGAACCCACAAGCTGTGACTCTAGGGGACATGTGCACTTAAATTAACAATTGACTGGAGTCAGATTAGGGCACATGCAGTGAATACAGTCCTACTGTAGTTATTTGAACACATTAATTATCAAAGCACAATACTGCTTTAAACCTTATTGTTATTGTTCCTTATAATCTGTCACTTATACACGATATCTGCCCAGAAAGTGAGCTACCTTACCCGTATACTTTGTTCATGGAGTGGGAGGAGTAGAGAGCGTTATTTGACTCAAACTGGCCAGAAGACAGGCCTGAACCTTACCGTCGGTAGTGCACTTCATTTATCAAGCAGTTATTTCTGCATTCTTTATTAATTTCATTTTTACAGTTGACTGGTGTCAGAGTAGAACACACATGGAGTGAATACAGCCCTACTGCAGTTATTTGCACACATTACTTATCAAAACACAATCCTGCTTTAGACTTTATCATTACTGTCCTTAGAATCTGTCACTTATACACATGCTGTCTGGCCAGAACGTGAGCTACCTTACCTAAATACTTTTCCTGGAGTGGGAGGAATAGAGAGCGTTATATGACTCAAACCAGCCAGAAGACATCCCTAAACCTTATTGTGGGTATTGCACTACATTTAGCAGACATTTTTCTCTACTTATCACACTCATACCTCATCCTGGCCAGGCACCCTGCATGATAGTGGACATTGTGAACACATTCAGCTGTAGCTACTGGAAGAGAAGCAAACCATTATGCATACCAATTTTGCATGGATTCAGCTTGTGTACTAGTAAAGTAGTAGCAAACATACTTACATATCTGTGGGTGTCTACCCAGCCTGAACTTCTTGGACCCAGGTGTCCAAGATTCCCCTCTTCCTCTCCTTCAGGTCATCATAGTGGCAACAACACTACTCACCAGTGCAGTGGATAACAGTAGCACTGGTAAGATCCCTGGCCAACTGATCCTTGGCTTCTACATTCTAGCCCTGGTATTCACTCTGCAGCAGCTTGAGGTTCATAGTTGGTCATCAGGAGTCCAACAAACAGTCTGGACTCTTGCATACCCCACCTCTATGCCTGAAAGCACGCTCCCTAAGTAACACCACCAGACATATCAATAGGCTACTATGGGCTCCAATGAATGATGTAGAATTCCTGCTTATTGGTCTTAATATAGGCTGCATTTCCTCCCTTTCACATCATACTGTAACTTTCAAAAAAGTGATGCATTGTTTAGCATTGTGCAAACCAGATTAGCAGAGCTGAGCATTGCACAAACTCACACAACTGTGTTTCAGCGGAGCTTAGCAACATTCTAACAAGAATAGTTGTTGACCATGTTTAAGAGATGCTTAGCATTGCGCAGATTTTCCATATGTAACAAGTTTGTTTTTGCATTACACCACTCTTTAGATCACCTCATACATTTTCACTGCATGAAATTTAAAAAGGTATGACTACTGAGGACTCAACCCTGGGATCTACTACACTTTTGATTGTCACTCAACCTATTTACCTACTTGGATAGTGAGAGAACCACTATACCTTCACATATTCTACTAGCATTGTTAAGCACCATGCCACTCAAATAGTCTTAAAAAAAACAATTTTAAACAAATTAATTACATCCAGTTTTTATTTTAGATGTCTGGCAGGTGTCTGCTGTGTATATGTAAGTGCAGCTCGGCAGTGGTAAGCACCGCTCAGCGTAGTGCAAATGGGCATTAAAAAATAAAAAAAAAATTCAAACATATTTATACAATAGCAGAGTGCATTACAAGGATTCTTATCCTGTGCATAACATCTGTCCAGGAATTTCCTGGACAATCCACATCTATGGGACAGCCTCTACACTACTGCATACATGGATTCAGTATCCGTGTTACTATGATCTCTCTTGGCAGCATCCTATGATTAATATGCATGGTGTGCTGCCGAGGGGGAACTGTGGCCATGTGCTTAGGTACATTCCATGTAGGCTCTACATGGAGCCTACACAGATTTTATTGAATCCTAGGAAATAAGTTTTCAAATATTAATGTTATATCTTTTTCTCTCTTTTGTTTCATCAAAACATAAGAATTCTCTTTGTTTGTGTGATAAAGTTTACCTATCCTTTTTTATTTTTAATATTTATTTTAATCAAAAGGAAGGAAACAATAATTCATACTTCTATAAGGTAATTAAACACTAGTTTATTCTTTATTACATTTTAACTAACTCTAAGTTATTATGATATAAAGCTTTTTTTACTTAAATGTTAGTCTTATAAAATATATAGTTACCATACCTCTCAACCTCATAGCACAAGAAATCGGGAGAAAGCCAAAAATAATGGGGGGGACTGAGGCCCCAAAATAGGGACAAATGTTAAATATTGCTGTTATAAACTTGTAAAGTAGCTAGAATTAAAGGTTTTCATTATTGTGCTTCTTCTGAATGATATGAGTTCTGAAACTTAAATATTTATTTATTTTCATTTGATAACCGGGTAGTGTCCGACTGGGCCAGAAGACAGTTTTCAGCAGAGATCCGGGGAGAAAAGCTCCAAGGAATATTACAATGATTTTACATTTGTACGTATGACAATTCATATGTTTAGAGTGCATAAGATAATACAATGGAAGTTCAAATGCAAGTTTCTAACATAGTATCTAAAAGCATCTAACAATGGTAGTACAATATACAAATATACGATTCATATAGGAAAAATACAGAATATATGTAGCCATTATTTAATGAATTCAATCCCCACTGATTTGCCAGAAAAAACACACATTTTATGAGGAACAGACTAAAAATATAAGGCAAAAATCTGGATATTCTGTGAAAATCTGGAAAGTTGAGAGGTATGATAGTTACTAAGTCTTGTTACTGAAATTATATTACTGTTTTATAAACATCCAGATTTTCTTTCTTTACAAAAACTCACTTTTATATCAATGCAATCAATAATAACTTTCTGCTTTAGCCATAGTTAGATTTATTTAATTTTATGATGTTTGGAAATAAGGGTTGAGTTCATAGTTAATGTTTTTGGTTTACTGCTGCTTAGTTAGAGGCTGGTGCATTTTAAATGGGGAGCTTTTTTTTCTTGTAGTGTAACTTCTGTGCTTCTTTTGTATATATGGGGATTGACTGTGATTCTGAATATGACAATGTCTTTTGGGTATAGATGCTGGGTGTTTAGATCTCTTATTTGTAGAATAAACCTCTTTTCTGTATAGATTGTTGCCGTGTGTTTTTGGTCAGTTGCTTGTGCTGTTGATGCTGTTTGGCAGATTAATAACGGATTATTAAAGAATTGTCTCCAGAAATGGTGACAGCTGTTTGAGTTTGGTGCACTTTGCATGTCGTATAGAGGTATATTGCTTGTTATTCATTTTATATTCTGAGTTTCTAAATGTATTTTCTGGCAGTCATTCTTGTTTTGTGCCTCTGTGTTTTGTTATGGGTGTCCATGTCTCGTTAGTTGAGAGGTGCACTGTTGGTATGGATTACTAGTGTGCATGTTTCTGGCTTTCTTGCATGTTTTTTTGTGGAAGGAAGTAAAGCGATATTGGTTGTTGTTGTTTTTCTTTCAGCTTTTCCCGGTTAGGGGTCACCACAGTGGAACTCCGGTTCGCTAATGATTGGCAGTCGATTTTTAAGGTGCTGAGGTGCCAGCCCAATGCCCAACCTTCAACGAAGGCACGCCCCTTCACGTATGTCTTTCGAACGTGGGGAGACTCCACACAGAAGGTGCTCCAGCCGAGAATCGAACGGGAGAGCCTCTTGCTGTGGGGTAACAACGCTACTGCTGCACCACCACGGCAAGTAAAGCGATATTGGTACAGTTCGTAAAACTCAAGCCGCGATTTGTAGTGAAGTTAACTTGAGCTTTATGAGATTGTGCACTTACTGTTGTGGTTTCTGTTGAAAGTTGCTTCTTTTAAAGGACTTGAAGCTCTATTTGGTTTCCTGTTGTGGTCACTTGATATACAGTGCTGTTTTCAAGTGCTTCTCTAGGGATGTATGAGTAATCTCTAAAAGGGGAGCACATGCGTTCACATACAAGTGAAAGGTCAACGATTGCAAAATGCCCTTGAATTTAAAGGCTCCCTCTTCATTGACATGCAAATTATAAATAGCAGATATAAGATTATTTAAATACATGCTCATTAATCATTCTTCACAACACATATTTTATATTTAAAAATGAATATATTTTATATGACAGGAGGGACATGAACAGAGCTCTTTTTCTAATGAACAGTAAGAACAGCTTTTAAACAATAAGAAGTAGTTGCATAACCAATATTCCTTGGGATTTTCTGACATTGGTCCAATAGCTGTAAATGTCAAGGTCCACATTTATAGTATAGCACTTCTAATGGAGCATTTACATTCATTTATAAAAATGTAGTACAATTCATGTCATTTAGTTTTAATGTGTTCTGGCTTGGTACTTTAACATCTTTAGATAACGTTTTTGTTAAAGTTTAATTGATAGAAGGGGATGTACTTTCTTAACAAAACAAGATTTTGTGAGTTATTTATGTTTAAAGATATTTTCTTTATTGTGTAGTGGCTTGCTTTCTCTACAAATTTCAAATGATTTGGTTTTAGCTGTCTAGTTAATTTTGTCCAATACAAACAACACAGATCTTTGTTGTCCACAGCAAAAGTGAGAGAAGTGTTTGGCCATGAAACCTTAAGTCTTTACAATCACAAACAATTTTACAATAATTGTTGGTTAAGAATAGTACTGTATTAATTGCTGCCATATTGAAACATTTCTTTATAAGTCCATATTCTACATAGCTATTTCACCGATTCAAAAGCTATATAAGATTTCATTATTTCTTATCTAATGACAGCCAAAGTACTTTGCTTTGTAATTTACTATATTAGGGTACATACTGCAATTTTTAATGAAGGTCATGCAGCCAAAACTTTGTTTTTTGGGAATAGCTAATACTTCTACGTGGAAGTAGATGGGAAATAGTGGTGAGACTCTAAAACTAATGTAATATGGCATTTTTTAAATAAAAATTGAAAAACATTTATAAGCATGTTCTTGTAATTATATTAAACTGGGAATACAATGTTTTCTTTTTGTAAATACAACAAGAATATAACAGTACATATATATATGGCTCAGACCAAGATAATTGCATAAACATTGCATGCAGATCTTTAATGAAATGAAATATGCTGAAACATGAAATGCACAGGTTCTATGCTTAATTTACAAATAGTGTAATTATTGTGCACTAATATCAGTATTATCATATTTTCAGCTTGGAAAGAATACTATGACAAGAACAATTTTATAAATCTTATTTGACATGAAAAATTAAAAAGCAATTTTATCAATTAATTTTGCATGATAAGTATAGTATGGGATATAAGGTAATGATTAGCCTTTTGATTGAATGGATTTTGTAGTCAATATACATACATATATACATATATACAGATAGATAAGTTGACAAACACATACTCACACACACTCACACATATACTCAAACACACAACCATATATAAGAATATTTACATATTTATATACAAACAAACACATATATACACTTGCACATTTGACTATACATGCATACAGACACAGGAATGCACATATATTTACAAATATGCATGTAAACTTACTCTCTCTCTCTTTCGGCTTTTCTTGGTTAGGGGTCACCACAGCGGATCGCTTTGTCTGCTCATGATTGGCAGTGGAGTTTTACGGTGTCGAGTTGCCAGCCTGGTGCCCAACCTTCCACAGAAGACACACACACGCATGCATTCATGCCTAGGGCCAATTTTAGCATGTCCAATATACTTGCAGCATGTCTTTGGGGATGTGGGAGGAAACCGGAGCACCCGGAGGAAACCCACATGACACCAGGGAGGACATGCAGACTCTGCACAGAAGACACCCCAGCCGAAGATCGAACTGGAGAGGCTGTTGCTGTGAAGTGACAACTCTAACCGCTGCACCACTGCAGCTGTCCTTATACATGTAAACTTATTACACACTATATATTATTTTCTATGTAAACATATGAATACTGATAAAATTGATAAAATTGCTTCTAAAGCTAAGATATTTATTAATAACAATCTTTAATTCAAGCTGGCATTACTCAATATGTGTCAGAATATTATATATTTCTAGTGCACTGAGGCATTACATTTAATCAGATCTCATATGATTTCCTCTGAAATAGCATTCTTATATAAAACCAGTGGCAATACAATACTGACACAATACAATTTCTTGGTACTAAATTATTAAAATGACTTAAGCAGTGTAAACAGTTTTCTTTAGTTTGTATTACTGTTTTGTGAACGTACTTATAGTGGTAATATTTACATTATATTCTTTAAACAGCATTATATACTTTTTTAAAATCTTTGAAGTGATATGTAATATCCTAGATTAATAATCTACTTTTTCAGCTTTTTGTCAAATTAATATTATTGTAAAGTTGTTAAAGCAACAGGAAATGTTTTTACTTTTATAAAAATGTTTTATAGTTTTGTTTTATAGGAGATGATAGATGAAATGCAATCTCTGTAAAATTCATTTCTATGACAGATGGTGTACACATTCAAAAAATTATTTTAACCCACATATTGACTTATATATTTATTTAGTCTTACTCAGTTGAAGACACATAATAGGCTATACCAAAAGGTACTGTTGTTTATGACATGCATATGGGAATATACAATTATCATTATTTATAAATATTACAAAATAAATAATCCTACGTATGATATTTCATGTGTTGGTTATGTTTGATATATGTTTATAAAAACATTTTATTAATTAATACTTATATGGATTTTATATAGGAATTTAAAAATCTTCACTTTCATAGTCATAGACTATTTTTAATGGGGGATGATATGTTTTAGTGAAACACTTGGATCCATTTTTTTATTTTTCTACAATGAAACAGATGATTTGAATATTTTATTATTTGTTAAAAAATATATTATATATCATTTTCTAGTTTAAATTTATAACAATAAGTAAACACTAAAAGTTTAGAACAAATAATATATAATAACTATTAATGGTTGAGACCTTTAATTTATTTTTTCTTCCAATAGTAGTGGAGTGGAGTGGTATTTGACACATACTTCTTGATTGGTAGGTATGTTTGGGTAGAATTGATATTCAAACCAGGAGTATTATACTCCATGAGGGGACAAAGGGATATTAGATATTTATGTTTAACTTTATATAGCATACTTTTTTTTACTGGTATCTACATTAACTGATAAATTGTACTTAGTTATCAGGTTTACTTTTAAATATAAGCAGTTCAGCACTTCTAGATACAATGCTTTGGTATTATCACACTTGAGAAATCTTGAGGGCATCACTTATATTTTGTCTATATTTACAAAATGTCTTACTTAAATTGTATATCCATTAATGTTAATGGACTGAATCATGGTTGTAAAAGGGGTAGCTTACATAAATTTCTAATGATACTTAATTCCCAGATTATTTTCTTAGAATAAACACAATTGCTACAAGCGGATAAAGCCAGGCTTAATACAAAGTATATTTTTTTTGTTTTGACTAGCTCTCATTATAAACAAAAGAAAAGAGGGGTGGCTATATTGTGGAATAATTCTATACCAATACCCCAAATCTTAAATATGTACAATGAAGAAAAGTGAATGTTTTTTTGTTCCGTGACTTTACAGATTAAAAGGAAGTTATAAACTTTTATTAATGTATACTGGATACCTGGATTGGGAGTTCAATCTGTTAAACATCAATTAGAAGAAATAATTCAAATTTCAAAGGGAAGCATTATTTTGGCAGGAGATTTTAATTGTATATTACATGACAGAGATTCTAATAACATTAGTAAAAGGAGAAAACCTGCATCAGCAAAAGCATTAATAGAGTGTATTGATTTATTTAATATTAGAGATACTAATGAATTTTTAGTGTCAGACTCTCTTTTCTTTACACACTTCTCACACAGACATGGTACACAATCTCAAATAATGTCTATATTTCAAATGATATTACTAACAGATTAGGTAATGTTAAGGTAGTCTCTTGCCCATTTCAGATCATAATGCAATTACATTTGAAGTTTTGATGAATTCCAGCAACAACATCTTCATTAAAAGGATTTCTGCTTATATAACTAATATGAAAACTGTGGACATACTTCATACATCTCTACAGTGGACAGTATTTGTACTTACCCTCTGCAATGCAGTAGTCTCCACACCTCAGTAATGTCCATCTCAAAAACTAAGAAAGGGGCCAAGTCCTACATGAAGGCCTTATATATTGCACTGTGGTGCCATACCATTGACTAATTATAGTATAATTCAGCTGTTTTGGATGCAATTAGCAATTCTGAGCCACAGATTGGTGCACAGGCAATTACATGTTAATGAGCACTATCTACAAAATGCAAGCAACTACTTATAGGGAACAGGTCTGTATGTGGCTTTACTCACACAGACAATGTATCTGCAAAGCATTTGCAGAGGAACACTTCAAAAAAAAGCAATACATCACTCTACTCGGTATGTACTACATTTCCCCATAAAATGGGATGTAGATGGGAGGATGGAGGTGTGGGGAACAGGGATTAAAACAGTAGGCTTGTATTAGATCTATGATAATGACATGTCAGTGGTACTCTGCTGTCCAGCACCTACAGGTATGCCTCTCAAGTGTCCTTGCTTTGAATCACATCTCTGCTCTGTCCCTGTCCATCCCTCCAACAACAGTCGGCTGTTGTAGTAAAGATAGTGGATTACAAGTAAGACATAGTGGCACTAAGTAAGGGTGTACACACCTGTAAAATCAAACAGTGTACTGTAATTCAACTCCTCTCAGTCTATCAATGTCACACATAAATAGTACTACCCTTGTAAAAGTGTCTCTGAATGTCCCTGATGTACTCTGGCTAAGTCCCTGTTTTATGGACATTTGTCCCTGTCTAGTTGAGAGCTATGCTTAACATACCTCTCAATCTCCTGCAGTAAGAAATCAGGACAAAACCACATGTAATAGGGGGACAAAGGCCCAAACTCAGTGACAGAGTATAAATATTGGCCATACAAAGTAAGAATGTGAATAGAGTAACAGATATTACTGCAGCATAAGTGTTGTCTGAGGGGTCTGATGGGTGACCGTTAGATTCTGTGTCAAGTTTTCTGACAGCAACCCTCAATTAGTGGACAACCATTTGTCAGACATCCACAAGTTTGTGCAAGAAGGACCACATTTGTAAGACAAACATGGTGACATTCTGCAAACATCTGCATAGTTGAGAGGTATGATGCCTATAGGGAACATATGCTACAGCAGGTTTGCATTGCTGTCTGTCATTGTGGCACACTGGTGTTGCTGGACTGTCCCCATAGGTTTGTTGGAATAGCACACTGTTATTTGTCTGACAGTGGCCTTATGACATATTTGTGGGGATTTGCCCATAGGGGACACACCATAGTACACTGCAGTGATGGGCGTAGAGACATACAGCAGAATCTGTCACAGCACACAGGGACATTACCCAGTATTACCACTATCTTGATGATAGCCGCACATGTAATGTGTTGCCAAACTGTAGGGTATGACGTGTGAGGAAGCAGTGTATAGTGCAGGCCATTATGGGTGTGTAGGGTCTGTACATAGTGGATATCCACGTATCTGGTCCTGTAATGTGTTCCCCTCTTGTTGTTTTGCAGGAATGATGTACCAATGGAGACATCCTTCATTTTCATCTGTAGAGAGTGACGCTATACTGGATGCCTTCAGACTCAACCATCACATCCTGCTTTCAAGGGGTTGCCACAATCATGAACTGCAGGCCTCACTGTGGGCTAAACTTGTGAGGGCTGTTAATCATATTGGCCAACAAGACAAGACCTATGAGCAAGTCCGACACCAGGCTGCAGATATGGTCAATGTCACACATCAAAGGGCAGCTGCTGTTGCCAGGGATTGTGCTGCCGCCACTGGAGGGCCTGCAACAGAACAACCACTCTCGGCCATAGAGGAATCCCTGGCAAACCTAGGATCAACCTACAGTTCCCAGCCAACCATCACACCATACATCCTGGAGGTGGGGGCCACATCATCCACATCAGAGGAGTGTCCAGGTAAGCTTACTGTGTTCACCAATATAATACATTAGCAGTCATTGTAGCAGGCTCTACAGACCAGTACATGAGTGTCAGGTCTATCTGCATGGGGGGTTGGCATTTACCCACAGGTGGGCATACATACTCAGAATGTCAGCAATATAGCCAGTCTGACATTAGCTACTGTACTTGTGGATATTCACACATATTACCTTGTAACACTGCAACATTTGGTGTTGCTGACAATACCTCTCCCTCACCTTTTCATAAGTCCATCAGGTGTGGCTGGAGTTCATGGTCCTGTACCTGGTAACTGTGATACTGTTGTTTTACAGATCATATATACCCTATGAATTTTAAGGGCTGCCATTTTGCCTTATGCACCACTGTTGTGCTTAGCCAGAGTAGAATAGTTGTATGTTCCATTCTGGAGCAGTTAACTACAGTGCATAGCCTAGGGAATGACAGCTGTGTATTTGTACAAACATTAACATGTTTGCACTTACATTATGAGCAACTTCGCAGTCTGCTATACATGAGGCAATTACTCCAAGATGCCCATTCAAACACAATAGGGAGAGGTTACATCCCAAGGCAGTGCTACTACAACTGGCATATCATTGTCACGATAGGTGTACTGGGTTTTATGTGTAGTTCTATCACATACACTGTCATATTCCATACCTCACAGGTATATTGAACTGGCGATGTTACCCGGATGTAGGTGACGTGCATGTTATACAGGGCCTGAGTAGTCTATGTATGTTGCTGTGGGTGTGTGTGTTGTGCATGGGATCAGAGATGAGAAGATGTGGGACATGTAATGCAGTTGTGGATCCTCATCTGTATGGGTCTGTGCGGGTGGCAATGTACTGTTTTTGTCTTGCTTCTTACAGGTGAACAGGGGGGTTGGAGTCTGTCCCCCTCACAACCTGATCTCAGTGTCTCATTGGACTCTGATGATCATGGTGGCCATGGTGAGGCACAGGTGGGGTGTCGGTGATTGAATCTGTCCCAGAGGTTTACATCCTTCTTCTGCCCCCATTGTCCCCAAAAACAGTCAGTATGCCCACACATACCGAGTCACTAGAGGCCACAGATATTGGACAGTCAGAGGGTGGTGACATAGCACAGGACAGTGTGAGAACTATGGCATCAGTGAGTGTAGACACTGGCCATAGTCAGAGAGCTGATGAAGTCCCACACAGGCAGACTGATAGGAGTCCTTGAAGGAGGACTGCTGCCCATCCATCTCCAGTTGCAGGTGTCACATTGCGGGTCACTCGCCGCATGTTTTGGGCTATCATGGAGACACAGGCATGATCTGAATGCAACACCAGATGGATGCTTAGGGTTATGGCTGCAGCACAGTTTGACATCAGTGACTGCATCCACTGCATTGGCGATGCCATGGAACATTTCACTGATGTAGTGGACAGATGGTGGGCTGAGACAGTGTCTGTCTTTGAGTGCACGTTGTGTGTGCTGCAACATGTGGCTGGAGTTGGGTATCAGACATGTGGATGTAGACCAGCAACACCATCTGCTGAGAGTCCACATGGCCATGCACACTCATACTCCCATAGTGGCAGTACCTCCAGCGCTACAGAGGGAAGTGTGCTATCCACACCAGGATATGGTAGGCCATGAACAAGTGGTCCTGGGCAGTCCCATGGGGGACACTGGTCCAGCAGACAGCAGTCACTGTCAGGTACTAGCACCACATCTGACATTGGGCATGGTACTGCCCGTGCTACTGTTGGTGAAGCCAATTCCTCTGTTTGTGGCTTGAGATGGTGAACTGTCCAATCTACCATGTACGGTCCACAGCTGTCCACCATACACGTGTATAGGGCTAGCACTGGGCTTGACTGTGTACATGCACACACTCTAATGCCACTGTCATGTGCAGGTCACCTACAGACATACACAGCCCCTGTCCATGAACATGTAACCAGCACCCCCTTCCTGACTCACACAAATGCTGTCAACTGTTTGGCACAACCTAGGCCTCTGGCACTCCCACACCACACCCTGTGCATGTGAAGATACCTGTGCCACATCCCTGTCATCCACTCCATCGATGCGGGGACCTGCATATATGTGTCTGATGGACAGAGTGACTATATAACTTTACCTGTGTTTGTGTAGTGCAGTAGTGTTATGCCATGGCAGTTGTTGTGGGTCATGACAGGTACTGTATGCTGGCATGTGTTAGAACTATACATCAAACATTGTGTATCTTTGTTGCCTGATGGTACACTGGTGGTAGTGTTACAGAATGACAGGTGTGTCATGGACCTGTATGTGTTTTTGTCCCAGGAGTCTGAGAGGTTCAACTATGGGCACATGGCAGCAATACAGTGGCACAGGATGGCAAGGCAGCACAGCAGAGATATGACATCAGCAGGGTATGCCAGTATACGTGCATGGCTCCCTAGGTGCATATGTGTAGAACAGTGTATCGGGGACATTCAGCTTTATCCTTCTTTCACACCCTGTGACACACTCTACTACCCTTGATACATGTCACCTGGGTATTATGCATGTATAACTCTAGATGGTGGTAGACATCAATTATGCTTATGTAGAGGAGGGTAACTTAGGGCCAGCAGCTAGTCACAAGGCCATAAAATGCATAACCAATGCACATGGGATAGGTGACATGGGCATGTCTCTAGTGCTGTAAGGGGAAATATTTACACACACACACACACACACACACACACACACACACACACACACACACACACACACACACACACACACACACACACACACACAATTTAGATGCTGTGAGATTAGAACCCCTACCTATATAGTATTACACACTATAGCTCACAGTACTTATTGCATGCACCAAACTGTTTATCTGATATTATTCTGTCAACCATTACTCTCAATGTGGATGACATCAGCAAGCCTTGTAACAGAGGCCAGTGTTGAGGCCAGCAGCTAGTCAGTAGGCATACAATGCATAATAATTGCACAGAGATAGCCCATACAGGCTTGTCTGAAGTGCTGCATAGGAATATATTTACACACACACAAATTGGATGCTGTGAAATTAGAATCCCTATCTATGTAGTCGTACACACTATACCTTGTAGTACTTATCACATGCGCCACAGACTTTATCTGTTGTTAGATTGACAGCCAATGCTCTTAAGGTGGATGACATCCACAGGCCTTGTAGAGGAGGGAATTTAGAGGTCAGCAGCCAGTCACGGGGCCATAAAATGCATACCATTGCACAGAGATAGCCCATATGGGCATATATGTAGTGCTGTGAGGGGATATATTGATACACACACACACACACACACACACACACACACACACACACAGTTGGAGGATGTGAGATAAGAACTTCTATCTATCTAGTATTACACACTACAGCTCACAATAACTATCACATGTGCCACAGATTATGTCTGTTGTGTAAGTTAATGCAGACACAGTACTTATGGAGTACGCAAAGTGGCCTTGTGTTTGACAGCATGTGTGGGCTGCAGAGTGATACTGCTTGGTACTGTTATTGTATCCAGTGTCCTAGGGGTGGGATACCTGTTAATATCCCTACTATGTTTGTACACTTACCAGTCTGGCCATATGTGGCTGTTTGCAGTTTGATAGGCAGACATGTAGCCAGGGATAATATGGCCTCTCCAAGGAATGTGTTGCACCCATTGCACATTACACCACCTGTGTACCTATGTCTGTCTGCAGGGTGACAGCCTGCAGGCTCAGGGGTCTGTAGGTTAGTGGATTATGTACTGTTGCAGCCTTGGTCTGGTGCCATCGGACAGCTGTTGTGATGTGTATGTGCAGATAACCCCAGCATTCAGGAGAACATTTGTATATCTCCGCCCATATCTATATCAATGTGTATAAAAGGGTTGTCTCCTTAAATTTAGTTGTGTGTGTCAGTAATGTAAATGTGTTATGTAGATGTATGTGTGGAGTCTATGTATCATTGTATTTATATAGCTATATATATATATATATATATATATATATATATGTATGTTATCATATATATATATATATATATATATATATATATATATATATATGTTATCATATATATATATATATATATATATATATATATATATATATATATATATATATGTAGCTGTATGTATGTACAGACATATTTCCACATAGCAAGTCTTTGGGCAGTAGAGGCAACAGGCTTGAGCTCATGTTAGCTAAGTGTAGGAGCATGCCCAGTGTGATTGTCAGTACTTACAAGGTGACTCCAGGCCAGAGCTACCTGTACTCCAATCCGGGATTATTGTGTGCTGCATGCCATTGCCTGCTGTACCTGTTACCACAGTACTGCAGTTGCCTAATATTGTCCAAGGCATTCCTTGGGTATTTGCTGACCTTAATATGTGACTCAAACTTCAGAACTGTACAGAGCTTCACAGACTGTCCAGACATTTGCCACATATTTTTTGCTCTTTTCACATAACATTGTGGTTTTCTGGCAAATTAGTGGCAAATCAGTGAAGACTGAAGTAAATAAATAATAACAGACATTTAAGTTTCAGACTCCATGCACATCAAGAGAGTGATATTAATGCAAGACCTGTTATTCTATCGACATTCTATGTTTGTAGGAGCAAACATTTGCAACCTGTCCCAAGTTGTGGGCCTCGGTCCCACTTTTATTCACTTTATTTGGCCAGAGTTCCTGCTATAAGAGGTTGAGAGGTATGATGTGACTGGGGTACATGGTGAAACATCACACAGAGGGTGACAGTCTGCATACCTCTCCCTGTACATGTTTCTGCAGAATGTCCAGCTTTCGCCCCATATGTCTGCTGTGTTCCTCATACATTTGTGGTTTTCTGGTGCTATAATGTACAAAGGTCACTGACTTGTTGTACCTACTGACACATTTAACTGATGGCCTTTATATCCTGCAGCTAATCTGACCTGTTGCAGCCTGCTGTTATACTAGCCACATATTAGGTTACTCAGCCCATGTATAATGTCTGTCTGTAGGTATGGCCCTTTGAACCCCCATTCACTCTGGCTTTGTCTAGCTTTCTTGCAGTTAACAGACTGAGGGGTTATGACAGTCTGTGGGACTACCACCATATGAGTACCTCGCATGCAAAAGATGTTGGATGCTGCAAGATTTGAACCATCAGCGCCATCCCACATGCTACTGCCCCTGGCCCACTGAGCCACACCAGCTGCCAGACAGAGAGGTTTCCTTCCTCACACTATCAACAAGATAGAGGAATTGTCTGTTCTGCTGGTATATCATTGCAGACTTACTGTTACAGCAGTTGTATGGCAACACTGATGTGTTTGGGGTGGGAGATGAAAAGCTTATGCTCTTCTGGCATAGACAGTCATGCAACTGTCCTGTGATCCCACTGTTTGGCATCTCCCTGGAATACTGTTGTGTAGTTTCCAGCCATGTAGTCTAGTGGCTATTATGGGGCACATATTAGTGAACAGAGTACCTGTTGTGCTAAATGGCTGTTAGATCTATACAAGTAGCCCAGTAGCCCACTATAGATCTCTGCAAGTAGCCCAGTAGCACACTTTATATAGCCCAGTATATTCCCTTGCATACATGTAGCAAGTCCATGCATATGCTACCATATTGTAGTACCCCTTACGGGTGGCTGTGGTGGTGCATCAGTTAGCATTGCCACCTCACAGCAAGAGGTTCTACGGTTTGATCCTCGGCTGGGGTGCCTTCTGTGCAGAGTCTGCATGTCCTCCATGTGGTGTGTGTGTGTATTTCTGTTGGGAGTCATCATCCATTTTTCCAAGGTGTAGCCAGCATCCTCAAGTAAATGGCCATGTGGGATGCCCCCCCAGCAAACATCTGGTACAGCTGTGATGCATGCCAGATATGGGAGTCATGATAACTGCGACGTATGCCAACATACACATTCATGATAATGTTCTGGGCATTGCACATGACTTGCCATTTGATGGAATGGTACTCCTTTCGGTTGACGTAGATTCTACCCTCTTCATCAGGTGGTGCCTTGATGTGTACATGAGTGCAATCTATGGCACCCAGTACCTCAGGGTAGTGTGCTACATGGTAGAAGAGTTGCATACTGCTGGCCCTCTCCTCAAGGGTGTGGGGAAAATAAATGTGCTCACTGGCATGAGGTAGCATGGCATCTAGGAACTGGTGGAGTACCCTGGAAGTAGATACCTGTGAGACCCCCATCATGTCCCCAGTTGGTCTTTGGAAAGTATCTGTAGCTAGTATCCTAAGGGCTACACATTCCTTTTGTTTTCACTGGGATGGGTTCCCCACTATTGGCTCTGGGTCTGAGTTGAGGGTGTTAGAGTTCACTGAGTTGTTGTAGTATGTCCCTGCCACCCTGTAGCACTCTACAATCTCCAGCTCATGTAGCTTCTGGTAAGTTACCCTGGGCCTGAGCACTCTTCTCCTTTTCAGTTTAGGTCTATGGTCAGCATCAGCAGTAGCTGCATTGACCTCAGCATCTAGCACATACATATGTAGCAGACCTGCAGTAGCCCCTAACATTCTCTAGGTTAAAATTCCCATGTTTGTACTACAGTGGTGCAGCGTATGGGGGAAAATCAGATTATAAGGTGTATGTATACTTTATAGCACTCTGCTGTAGGTGTACTCTGTGTGAATGGCTAGCTATGACGCATTCCATCTGTCAAGTACATCATTAAGGGGTTTAATGGCCCTAGTTTAAGTGAAACAGGGCTTATCAGTAATTAATATATCATTGGTCTTCTCAGCCAGTTTTTCTTTTGACAGCCTTCTGTGCTGAGCACTGCTGCGAGCCTCACAAACCTGCGCCGCACAGATAAACAAGGCTTAGCAGTCAGTAGACACACCCACATAGAAGGTCACTCTCAGCATGGCTGCGTGCCATGCAAACATGCAGAAACTTTTGAAACACACGCCGCTAAGGTGAACAAAGCTTAGCAGTCACCGGATACACCGCCTGCTAAGCAGAGCAGCGCGCAAACAGGCACCTCTGAGCTCCAAGCTTAAAAGTTTGCAGACATCCCCTGTTTTCTGTGGACAGGAACACAGTTCTGTCCCAACACAGATGGGATTTGTGGGCACAGATACCCATTTGTGCTATTCAGTAACCCCAGCTCATTTGTATACAGATCCATGCACACTACCTGGTAACTACATGGTTTCAGGCTCTGCCTTGTTAGCAACCACAGCAGTCCTACATTGTGCATACTCCACACAGGGTCCTGTAATGCATTACTGTTACATACTCACAAATTCTGTTTTTTACAATATTTTTATATATTTTTTTCATAATGGCATGTTTATGCACTGCAGTGCGCAGTGCAAACATACCAAGGGTATTAAAAAATTATTTTACATTATTTATTTATGTGGATGGTGCAGTGGTGCAGCGGTAGCATTGTTGCCTCACAGCAAGAGGTTCTCTAGTTTGATTCTCATCTGGGTGCCTTCTGTGCAGAGTCTGCATGTCCTCCCTGCATTCATGTGGGTTTCCTCCAGGTGCTTCAGTTTCCTCCCACATTACAAAGACATCCGTCTGGAACATTTCTACCTAGGTCTCTGCTGAAAACTGGCTTTGTTCCAAGTTGGACTTTCCCAGTAAACAAGTGATAAATAAATAAGTTATTTTCCATATGGTTTTGGACACACAGTGATTACTTTTGCACATATCTGTGTCCTCTATACTATTTCTGCCACTGTAACTACACTTTTACAGCTCCTGGTCTCATTTTTACATTCTGCACATTGAATTTTTCCATGTACATTACAGACACCAACATGGGGTTTGCACGACTGCCTATCTGCTTGCTGGATTGCTCTACCTGCCTCATTTGCATGCATTTCTCCTGCTTATGAGGTGATTTGCATGCCATGGACACTTCTGTGTTCACACATTAGTGCATGCCCCTCAGCTCCGTTTACTGGATCACACGTGCTTACTTTTGTGTAAACACCATGCTACCATGCCTACATAGCAAATAAGTCCATGTAGGTTTTATTAAATTCCCCCAACTCATACACACACACACACACACACACACACACACACACACACACACACACACACACACACACACACACACACACACACACACACACCTTTCTATTTTTTTATTATCCATTTGTTTTAATTTTACACTTTGTAAACACAAAAAGCACTACTTAGCAAGTGTAAAACAATGGCTTGATAACACTCACTCTCGCTTTCATTTATGCATACACTCACACACACAGACATAAAGACACACACTGTTTTCTTTTTTTTAAATTTTACACTCACTAAAAAGCAAAAGCACTGTCTAGCAAGTGTAAAATAATGGTGGCCATTATCTCTGTTGTAGTCCGTGCTTCATGGCAGCTTAATATACTGCCGTGAAACGGTGGATTCATTTATCAGTGGGCATTACCTGTACATTAACACCCTGCAGGAGAACTGCAATCTCCAATCACAGTGATGATGTACAGGTCATCCATTCTGTAAGCAATGGTAACAGTGTAAGAATGCAACTCTGGTGGGTTTGTATTACAATTAAAACACACACTCGGAAAGTACATAACAATTGACTATTTGTAGCCTCAGTAAATGAACATTTGTCATAACCCATCAACAAAAATCTGGTTTAACATTTATCGCCACTGCAGAGAGAATTTGTTTGTAAGTACATACATTTGGCATGGTCCAGAAAATCAGTGAAAAACTATAGTTTTATGCTAGAAATTATAGCATCCCGAGTCCAAAACAGCAAAGTATGCTGAGGTTAAAATATACTGGCAGCAGTCAGAGTGATTGAAAATAAGTCTGCATAGACCAGCAGGTACATGAAGAAAGGGATGAGGCATAACATACCACTTTAGTTTAAAGAGTAACCAAGACCTTAAACAGAGCCATAAATAACAACATCTTCTAGTTAAGAGACATAAGCAAAAAACATATGAGCAGTATGTTTAAATTTGGGCCCTTGGAAATTAACCAGAATGTGGAAAACAGTTTAGATAAATGAAACTCTGACGGAGAGCCAGAGTGTATTCTTCACATTGAAGTAGCTCTGACCAGTTCACACACCCAATTAAAAATAAAGGAGAACTTGCAAGAGCACTTCTGCTGGAACAGTGTTATTATAAAACATTAATTCCTGCTGTAAAATATAATGGTTTAATATTATTTATTTATTTATCTCTGCTTTGTTGACCAATTTTGTTCCACTAGACCAATGGCCTCTTTTCATGGGAGTTCCAAGGTGATGTTTATACTGACTTAGGGGGCACTAGGAAAATCCCCTTACTGTTTATGGTAAGTGCTATGGAAACTTTTCTATTCCGTAAGCTACCCCAAGCTGAAGCAGAGGGGATCTCACTTTATCATCTGAAGGATGGCACACTCAGGAGTGCAGCACTTAAGCTGTAATGAATCCAGACACCTGGTATGGGAATAGAATCAGCACTCTCTGATCTTCCAGGGTCAAAGGCAATTGCGCCACCTGTTCAAGTACTAAACATTCATTAGTGTGCTCATTAAAAGTTTTCTTTTATAGTGTCTGCTTGGGCAAGTGTTACTAAGAGTTCAGATTCCCTTACATTTGTTCATCCATAAGCTTGATGAAAAACTTATTTTCACACATCTGTCAAATTTGGCCTTTTAGGTTTATATAAAACTGAGCTCTTTTGTCCATATATCCAATTCAGCTATTGCAAAAGTGGAGGGTGTATGTCAGTTTGAGCTCAAGGAAGCTCTTGTAAAAAATTGTAACTTTCATTTTTAAAGCATGTTAATAAAGAAGAAGCATTTTATTGTTTACATTCTAATGAGACAGGATACATTGTACAGGTTCATAGAGTTAGGATATATCATTGTTTTAGACAGTGGATATTATCTGGAGGCAATGAGTGTTTTTTCCAAATGATTTATTTGTTCTAATTTGATATACTACTACCATACCTCTTAACCTCTTAGAGCAAGAAATCTGGACAAAGCCATAAGTAAAAGTGAGACAAAGGCCCAAAAATAGAGGCAACTTTTAAATATTGCTTTTACAAACTTAGAAAGTTGATAGAGTAACATGTTTTACATTAGCATGAATTTTCTGAAGGGTATGAAGCCTGAAACTCAAACATCTGTTTTTATTTTCCGACTTCAATCTTTTATGAAAAATGGATCAACAATATGAGGCAAAAATCTGAACATTCTGCAAAAAACTGTACAGTTAAAAGGTATGACTACTACTTTTCTACCAGCTACCTAACTGACCACACTGCCCTCCGACTTAACCACTACTAAAAGCAACCAAATGCAGCCAGGTTTAAAGTATTTTGGAGTTGGTTGGTACACCCAGATAACTGAGAAGAAGCTAGAAATGAGTAATGAGTCCAACTGGACATTCCTAGACATGGCAAAAGCATATGACAAGGTCCCAAAAAAAGCTGATCTGGGCAGTACTACAGTGGTGAGAAGTCCCAGAAACATTGGTAGAATTAGTGCAGTTTATATACAAGGACCCAATGACTCAAGTACAAACAGTGTTTGGTCTCACTGAGGGGTTCCCAGTGCAAATGGGTGTGCACCAGGGTTCAGCTCTGAGTCCACTGCTGTTAATACTGGTGATGGGCTACATTAGCAAACAGGTCAGAGGGGAAAGATCAAAAAAGTTGATGTATGCAATGATGTGAGATTACAGGCAGACTCTAAGTAAGAACTTCAGCAAAGGCTAGGGGAATGGAATGCAAAACTAAAGACACATAGGGTGAAACTAAGTACAGGCAAGACAGTGTTAATGGCAGCAAATTGGAGAAATCAGAAGAAGCTAATAGTTGAGCTAGAAGGTAAGATAGTGGAACAGGTTAATAGCTTCAGGTATCTGAGAGGGGTAGTTAAGAGAAGGGAAATCTGAATGAAGAGGTCAAAGCTAGAATCAGAGGGGCTGTAGTCAGCTGGCATAGTGTGTCAGGTGTAGTGTATGGCAGAAGAATGTAAAGTAAGGTTACAAAACAGTGGTGTGACCAGTACTACTGTATGGTACAGAAACTTGGGCAGTAAAGGCAGAGCAGAGCAGATGAGGAAGCTAAAGGTGATGGAAATGAAGTGCCTGAGATGGCTGGTAGGATGCACACTGTGGGATAGACAAAGAAATGAGGACATAAGAGCAGAAGCCAAAGTAGCTCCAATAGCAGAAAAGTTCAAAGAGAACAAATTACAGTGGTTTGAGCACATGTGCAGAAAAGCAGAAGACAATCTAGTGAAGAAGATTTGGGACAGACAGGAAAAAGGTAAGGGGAAAAGAGGGCATCCAGCAAACAGGTGGATGGATTGTGTGAGAGATCTGTGACAGTCAAGTATGAGTGTCGAAAAAAGCAGTTGTGTGGCATTGAATTGAAAGAGATGGCAACAGTTAACACATCACCCTGACCCCATGTAGAAAATGGGGAAAAAAGAGGGTTGATGATAATGATGATGATGGTACACCCCACTGCAACACCAGACATAACACAGATGTCTAAATATACTAATTTAGAGGTTGCACCAGCTTGAAGAAAATTGAATTATTGTATTTTCCTTTTCTGTTAGTTGCTGCAACCTTAAAATTAATTACATTTAGATGCTGGTGGTACAAGGGAAAAGCACGGGGGGGGGGGCAAAAATTAGTTGTACAGCTCCCATTAATTAAATATACCATGACAGTGTGCACAAATGAATATTGGCAAACACAAGTATGCTAAATTTATCTGTATGCCAACATACTCCCAAACATGAATCGGTATGATGCACCAAAATATTGATGTAACATTATGTGAGATGTCATCTGTTTGTTATAGTTCTAATTCATGTCTCTGCTTTTTTTATTAAAATCATATGTCAATTATATTTATTTAATCTAAGGGCCACCAGAGTTTGCTGTGGCCTAGCAGAAAGTCAGGTGTGGATAGTTATGGATGATGCATGGAACACTTTGCAATTTATGTGGCACACCAGATCAAGCCACATATAGTTTCTTTACCTCCTTTTGCTAGAGATTCCAGTGGTTTTCTCTGTTTAAGTCCACTATTATTGAAATGGGGTTAAATTTTAAAGATTGTACAGTAAACTCTCAGTTAACCAGCACCCAAGGGGATTGGTAGATGCCAGATAACTGTAGATCTGAAGTAGTTAACTTAATTTGTGCATCAACCTATGGGTCTTTGGATCCATATCGGATCCGAACCAGCAGTTTCCAGCAGCTAAGATCTGAGCTCCAAGCTCCTCCCCCTTACCCATAACTCCCTGCCATCCCTTCCTGACCTCAGATCTAGTTTGCCGCGGTTTGAACAGCAGCTTTATCTTGAGCATTCGAGTTTCCAGGGCTTTTTTCTGTGAGAAAATTCTTTCTTTTTCTTAAATTGGGTGATTTTTTTGAGTGTAGAACTAGTTTAGTTTTAGTTTAGAGTGTTCCCTCCGATTTTGCGTTCCCTCCCCCTTGTCTTTTTTCTAAAGTGTTAGGGTGTGTTGTGTGTGTGGTCTTGGGGCCTAGTGCTTGTGTTTAGTTAAAATGTCTGAGGCCTCCAAGACATTCTTTTCTAAATGTACCGAGTGTGGCCATAAGCTTTCCCCGGCTGATGGCCACACTTGGTGTGTTTTATGCCTTGAGGTTGAACACCTTTCTTCTGGCTGTACTATTTGTGCAGCGTTCAACCCCAGGGCGGTCAGGGACCGGAGGTTGAAGCTGATCCTGGCGGAACTCCTGCCCCCGGATTCGGCTCCGTCCTCCAGCCCCTCCGTGGTCCCTGCCTCGGCTGCGGCAGCATCCACGGACCCTTCCCTTCCCCTGGCCAGGACTCAACCTCCCTCTTCAGGCCAGGAGGATAGGGAAGCTAGGAGGGAGAAGCGCCACGAGAAACACAAGCGGCGGGCCGAGGCCTCCGCATCGGCCCTGCCTGCCAAGCAGGTCTCTCCCCCCGGGACGGCCGGGCCTTCTCCTTCTCGGATCCATTCTCCCTGCTTTTTGCCAGGACCGGAGGAGGAGGAGACCCAATTTCCCTCGAGTTCATCAAGGTGGCACTCCTGTCCCGCCTCAGTGGCCTCTTCTAGGTCAACCAGAAGCCTGACGGATGCAGACTTGGACCGGATGATGAGAAGGTTCCTCCAGGCCCAGCTGTAGATGGGATTGCTCCTGCCTCCCCCCCCTCCAGGGGGAAGCTCGACCCCCTTTTTTGCCCCAATAGCTCCTTCCCTGACCTGCTTTCCAGGTTTGGGTTCTTTGGAGCTGAGTAGTGTCGGAGCCGGGGGGGTGTCGGCGCCAGTAATCTCGGGTACTTCGGCGCCGACAGTACCCTCGAATCTGTCGGGTCCCTTTTCTACGGATCCTAGCTCTCGGAGCATACTGGCCCTTCGGATCCGATGGCTTCAGCTCCGGCCCCGATCTGTCCATCGGATCCGAGGGAGAGTCGGCTCTTGGATCCTAGGGGGAGTGCCTCTCCTTCGGCATTCGGTGTGGTAGAGAGGGTTCTGTCGATGGAATCCAGGCCCCCGGCTTTAGCTATGGCTCCACCCTGCACTCCCTCGCAGATGGGTCCGACTTCCATCGCCCGGCCCCAGGGACAGCCTGCTCAGATGCCAGATAGTTCCCTTGTTGGAACAAGATGTGGCTAGTGATGCCTCCTCAGACAGCCCCCCTGAGGAGGTCTCTCACAAGCGCAAGTGCAAGAGGAGGCACTTGGACTCCCCCGAGTCCTTGACTGAGGACACGGACTTGGAGGAAGGGGAAGGCTCCCCAAGATCACCCCCCGAAGACGTCTCATTTGGAGACATCATGGAGATGCTCAGGATCGGGGGGGTGGTCTGCCCCAAAGCCTACCTCAGACGAGTCCGTGTTCCTGGAGGCATTTGAAGCAGGCCTGTCTACCTCTTGGGTGTCCCCTCCGGCCTACCCCCTGGTAGATCTGATCACTACCAGGGTCTGGAAGGAGCCGGACACTGTGGAGCCCGTCCCTAAGATGCCTGACAGAATTCTCAACCCACCTTCGGACAGGTCTCATTGGAGCAAGGGAACCCCTGTAGATGCCATGTTGGTGGCGGCGGCCACCAAAAGGGAACTGGCCCAATAGTGTCCCTCGGTCCACTCCCCCCTGACAAGGAGTCCCGGGCGATGGACCATTTGGGGAAGCGGATGTTTGTGTCAGCAGCCTTCTCCATAAGGTCGCTGAACTACATGGCACATGTCATACGGCTCCAGCGGGATCTTATCAAAGAATACACTGGGTTGCCCCCAGAGTCCATGTTGGTGGAGGACAAACAGGTGTACTCTACCCAAATGACCACTCTCAGGTCGATTTCCAATACCTCTATGCGGCTGCTGTCCCATGCTACGGAAGGGGCCGCTAGAGCTAGTGGAGCGGGCATCGTACTAAGGCAACAGGCCTGGCTCCGCCACTGTAATTTCGCAGAACCCTTCAAGGCATCATTCCCTAATGCCCCGTTTGATGGTTCTGTCCTTTTTGGCAAGACCATACGCGATACCTTGGTCCAGAGCGAGAAAGACGGGAAGACGTTTTCTGCCATCGGAGTCCGCTTCTCTGCTCCCCAGATGTCCTTCTCGAAGAACCAAAAGGGACAGAAGAAGATGTGGTTCCGAACTTCTCAGCAATCCCGTTTTGCTCTGGACTCCCCATCCTTCAGAGGCAGAGGAGGACAGGGTGGACGCTGCCCTAGAGGCAGAGGGGGCCAGAAGAACTTTGGGTCCAGAGAACCTTTCTCTGATCGGCCCACGCAGCAATCCTGAGGGGTTACCCGACTGCTCCACTCTGGAGGCAGTCGGGGGCTTCTCTCGAAGCACCTAGCAGCTTGGGAGTCCATCACGACAGACTGCTGGGTGCTTCGGATTATATCCAGAGGCTACGAGATTCCATTTCTCCATCCCCCTCTCAGACCCAGATTCCTCCCCGATGTCCCACCCGATCAGAGGGAGGCCGCAGCTATAGAAATTCGACAGCTGCTAGAAAAAGGAGCGATCCAGCACGTTCTCCCAGACCAGTACGGATCGGGCTTTTACTCCAGGTTCTTCTTGGTGCCAAAAAAGATGGGGGACTTGAGGCCTATCCTCGACTTGTCCCTACTGAACCTGGCAATAGCCAAAGAAAAGTTCCGGATGGTCACTCTTCAATCCATTCTCCCCCTCTTGCAGGAGAATGATTGGATGTGCTCCTTAGACCTCAAGGATGAGTACTACCACATCATAATGGACAGACGATACAGGAGGTTCCTCCGCTTCCGGCTAGGAGCCAGTCACTATCAGTTCAGGGTCCTCCCCTTTGGTCTCACCACAGCCCCTGGGGTTTTCACCAAGGTATTAGCGGTAGTAGCGGCCCACCTGAGACTCCAGGGAATTTAGGTCTTTCCGTACCTGGACGACTGGCTCCTCACCGCCCCCACATGGCATCTACTCTGCATAGCCAGGAATTTCTTTCTTTGCTTAACTCCCCGGCTGGGGATCACATTTCACTCTGGGAAGTCCTCCCTGCTCCCGACTCAGGTCATAGATTTTATCGGCGCCAGGGTAGACACAAACCAGCTCTTAGTTTTCTTAACTCCAGATCGGTTGCGATCCCTAAAATTACATGTGCAGGCCATTCTTCATTGTCCGAACCCTCCGGCGGAACTGGTCCTGAGGGCCCTAGGCTTGATGGCAGCTACCAACAATCTCCTCCCCATGGCACGCCTGAATATGAGAATTCTGCAATGGACTCTCCAAGTCTAATGGTCCTTCCTAAGCTTTCCCCTAAGCCATCCTGTCCCTCTCAGCAGGGTTTGCAGGAGTGCCCTCTTGTGGTGGCTCCAGTCTCCGGACCTCCAAAAGGGGCACCCCTTCTCTATGTCCCCTCCCCTAGCCACGGTGACCACGGACGCCTCACGCCTCAGGTGGGGGGGGGGCATTGTGGCGGCAGGACCGTCCAAGGCACATGGAACCAAACGGAGACCTCACTGCATATCAATGTCCTGGAGATGAGGGCTGTGCTGTTTGCGTTGCAAGCACTTCAGAGCCTTTTTCCCATTGGGACGATTGTGATCCAGATGGACAACATGTCCGTCATTTGGTACATCAACAAACAGGGGGGAACTAGGTCCTATCCACTTTGTCGAGAGGCAATGAGAGTTTGGGAATGGGCAATTTCCACCAACCGCTTTCTCATAGCGAAGCACATTCCGGGTCGGTCCAACATCCTAGTGGACAGACTGACCATCCTTTCCCCGTACGAGTGGTCTCTGAATCCCAAAGTAGCGAAGCAGATCTTCTCCAAATGGGGTCAACCTTGTTGCGATCTTTTCGCCTCTCCTTCAAACACGAAGTGCGACACCTACTTCGCTCTACTTCATCCTCCTGGGGAATCCCCAAGAGACGCTCTGGTGCATGCTTGGCCTCCCGGTCTTCTTTATGCTTATCTGCCCCTTCCGCTGATGCTCAAATTTCTGCAGAAAGCCAGACGGTTGGGGTGCACGATAATCCTCATTGCCCCATTCTGGCCTCGTCAGGCATGGTTCCCTTATCTGTGGTCTCATCTAGTGAATCCTCCCTGGATTCTAGATCCCCTTCCGGATCTGATATCTCGCCCTCTGGGCCTACCAACCCTGAACCTGGACAACCTCAAGCTCGCAGCTTGGTTGATCCAGTTCCACTGTTAGTTTGGACTCCCGGTGTCTCTTCCCAGGTCAAAGCGATCCTAGTGGCTGCCCACAAGCCGTCCACTAGGAAGGTTTATCGTAGCAAATGGAAACATTTTTCTATTTGGGCTGAACATCAGAACCTGGATCCTTTTACAGCTCCGTTACCAGCTGTGCTGGATTTTCTGTCGGGGCTGTTTGATAAAAGTGCTAGCTCTTCCACAGTCAAGGTACAGTTGGCGGCTATCGCTCATTACCACGTTGGATGTGATCTTGGCCCTCTAACTTCATCCAGATTATGTAAGGCCTTCTTAAAAGGCACCTTCCTACTAAGACCTCTGGTGAAAGATGTGATCCCTCCTTGGGACTTATCGCTGGTGCTCCAGGCCTTAACAGCTTCTCCCTTTGAGCCTGCTGCCTCGGTAGATCTTAAGTTCTTATCCTGGAAAACAACCTTCCTTGTCGCTATCACGTCGACAAAAAGAGTTTCGGAGCTTCAAGCCCTTTGTGCCAAACCTCCGTACTTGATTTTCCATAAGGATAGGGTTTTCCTCAGGACCAATCCCTCTTTTCTCCCCAAAATTGCTTCCAAAGCTAATATTAATAAGTCTATTAATTTGCCGGTCTTCGTTCCCAACTACCAAAATAAGGGCAAATACAAATTACACTCTTTGGATGTACACAGACAGTTGAGATTTTATCTGCACAGGACAGCCGGTCATAGACATTCTGATCAGTTATTTGTGTCCTTTGCTAAATCCAGTTTGGGGAAAGCTATTTCTAAAGTCACACTGTCCAGGTGGGTTTCTCAGTGCATTCTTTTGGCTTATAAGAGTTCTGGCAGGCCTGCTCCCCAGGGAGTCCATGCCCATTCAACTCGGTCTGTTTCTACCTCTGCTGCTTTTCGGGCTAGAGTCTCGTTAGATGACATTTGCTCGGCTGCCACGTGGGCCTCATCTCACACATTTATAAACCACTACAAGTTAGATCTGGTTTCCAGAGGGAGAGCATCCTTTGGCTCTGCAGTGCTCTGGAACATCCTTCCTTGAGGGCCTCCCAAGGTTCAGGTAGCTGGGGACTCTGTCCCATAGGTTGATGCACAAATGAAGTTAACTACTTCAGATTAAGAAGTTATGTACTCACCATAACGTTCCATCTGAGTAGGTAGACTTCATTTGTCAGCAGCCGTCCCTCCCTCCATCCCCCTATCCCTTTCGGATGTTCTTTGATATTCCTGCTTCACGGTAGTTTGTACCCAGTTACCTAGACAGGTTGTGATGTCAAGCCTTGTTTTAGGCAAACTCGATCTGAGGTCAGGAAGGGATGGCAGGGAGTTATGGGTAAGGGGGAGGAGCTTGGAGCTCGGATCTTAGCTGCTGGAAACTGCCAGTTCAGATCCGATATGGATCCGAAGACCCATAGGTTGCTGACAAATGAAGTCTACCTACTCAGATGGAACGTTATGGTGAGTACATAACTTCTTATTTCTGGTTGCTTGAGAGTTACTACTAAAAATAGGCCTGACTAACACTGTACCCTACACTATTTGTTTGGTTTAAGTTGTTCTTAGGTTAGGGAGAGAGGGAATGTATTCCTATCTTCCTTTTTAAAACTCTAAAAACTTAAGGTATGTTTCTGTGGGGGGGGGGGGCACAGAAAGTGCAACACATAAAAATTGTACTATATTTCTTCAATTTTTTTTCTGGTTGCTTGAGATTTCTGGTCGCTTGAGTTCCGGTTAACTGAGAGTTTACTGTATTTTTTTACTATAGCTGATATGGAATGTCTCTATATGCTGATGCCTCATGAGAAAGGTACTAATGTTTATATGCATTGGCTATTGAGCAGAGAAACAACAGTCCTAGATACTGAAGCTAATAACTTTGTTAGGTTTCAAATCTGACTTTAAATATTAGCTTTTTATTTTTAATGACCAAATTGACCACCTGATCAAAGGCTCAGATATGAGGATAGCAATAGCTCCCATCTCTTCCACTTGCTTTTTTGGGTAAATGGGAATCTGCATACATTATTCCATCACAATACTGATTTAAAATTCAAATTCACTTTCATTTTATTGAAGACATGCGTACTTAATGCAGTGGCAACAGAGAATTACTGGACCAGTTTAGTACATATGAGGCAGTATTGTGTCCATGTCTGAAATTTATAGTATTTTAGCTTCTATGATGTTACTTTTTTATATAAAGAGGAAGGTAGAATTAGGATTGCAACAAAAATGTATAAAGCAGTGATGATGAACCTATGACATGCATGTCAAAGGTGACACATTCCCGACGTTTTGGGTGACACGTCAGTGATCACCAACACCCAAGTTACCAAAGACACTGGTTTTGCATTCATTGCTCATGTGAAGTGCACTGAATTATTTTGTGCAAGGAGCTTTTGACATGCCAAACCCAAAAAGGTTCGCCATCACTGGTATAAAGAGACTGCTAAAAGGAATACTTATTTGCATGCTACTAATATACATTCAAAGTTTATAAAAATAAACATAATCAAATTATGATTAGTTATGGCTTTGAGGATAACCACCAAGCAGCAACTATATGAGATCAGCACATAAGAGTGTAATGTGGATGTGGTCATTTATGGCCAGAGGTTATAGAATCACGAGAATTCAGAGCAGTAAAGTATGCTACAGCTCTAATGTCAGTTAATATTTCTATTAGTCAAGATTATGTCCATAATAATAATATTGTGGCTTTTAAGTTGATGTTTCTAGGGACATGTCCGCTATTACAAATAATAGTTTTAACTAATTATGTATCTTGGTGAACAATAAGGAACTTAGGGAGTTAATTGGTAACAGTTCCAAATTTACTGTAAAATAACATTTAATATTTAAGCTATCTTGAAAGATCTAGTCAGACTTGAAAGCATATTGTTAGTAAGCATACTTTCCTTATGGTTATGCTCTAAGCAAATGTGTCAGAACATCATGTTTCAACATCTAGTAACAAATAAATATTTTACTTTTAATCATTATGTTGATTGTAAAAATACAAATGATTATTTATGTAGCCAGCAGCCAGAAATGTCAAGGCTTTTTTTTATGTAGGTAAGACGATGTGCAAATTGCATGAAATATATGAGTATTCAAATGCCATAAAATGTTATTTAACATTGAGATATATAAATATTCATATTTCTGTTCTGATTTTAAAGGTTATACTTTTCATGTTTTTCCCACTTCTAGAAGAAGTAATTATGATACTGTGTCAAAACTAAAGCAATACCACTGGCAGGCACGTTTAGATACTGAGACTTTCCCATACCTTAAAGAGCATGTCAGCATTAAGCATTTATTGGAATCTTGATCTTTAAGACACTGTATGGTTAATCGATTTTGGTGGGTTAGTTTCAAAGGAGCTGTTTCTTGTGTGATTATTTAATTCAAAAAAGTGCATTATATGAAATCACATATTTTATGCAATTTATTTATTTATTCAGTACAATAAAGGAGTTTTAATTATGTTGACTGCTATTTGTACTTTTACTCGTTATGTTTGGTAATGGTCAAGTTATACACCAATTCCAAGATGCCTTCTTTTTTTTATTTTTATCTTTGACATATTTTATTTGTGAAATATATAATGTAAAGGATGCACAGAAGCACACTGAGAAGCATTGTGCATTGCCACCTCACAGCAACATGGCTTACTGTTCAGTTTTTGGCTTGGGTGCCTTTTATGCAGAGTTTGTATCTCCTCTCTTTGTCTGTGTGGGGTGGGTTTTCCCTGGGTTCTATGGTCTCCCCTCCCACAGATATGCAGTAGATTGATTGGCATTCTTCCAAACTGCTAGGTGTGCATGAAGCGTATACATTCTGCAACAGATGATTAAAGCACTGATGCAGTCACTTGGCTATATATTAAGGGATAAACTGATCCTCTCATTGACCAAAATTGCTCTGCATGAGTTACTGACCTTCTACTAGCAGGCAGTTATCTAGATATGCTCTGCTTTACAATCTTTACTTCAGTGCAGAAGGGTTGTTAGTGTCGTCTATCCTCAAATCAACCTTAACGCAGAGCAAAGTGCTTCATCTTGTTTTCATCCTGTCACCTAGAATCGCTATTCCACTGAAGTTCAAAATCGTATTGGTCTTGCTTCTTTCTAATATAATCATACTCTTTTCCTCAAAATGATGACAAAATGAGAATGCATAAGGCAGAATCATCAATTATAGTGTGTTATCAGTGGCAGTTTAACAGAACAAATGCTCCATAAACAGTTCCATAACAGCGCTCTCTGCACCTCCACTTGTCTGAGTATGCACAGTGCTGTAAATTGTTGATAGCTATTATCTTTACATCTGAGTACTATACTTCCAGTAATTAATCTGAAAACATCCTGCTTGTCTGAGTTCTTGTTTTAATTATACATCCTATGCCATGGCTGTAGACTGCAGCTGAAAAGGTCACACCTTTGTCTCAACCCCACTATCCTGTTAACAGATAAATAAAAGTACATAAAGAAATAAGTAAAATGGGGGCATGAAGTGCAAGAATATGTTTAGTGTAGTGGGAATGAATTCTACTAGCTGTAGCTTGAATAGTGTGTGACCCTAATCAAGTCACTTAATATTCCTATGATTGGTATCCGTTCATAGGTTCATAGGTGTTTACTAGGCTAATGACCACATGGGCCTTTTTAAGCCTAGCCATGCATCCCAAATCTCTAACAAGTTCTGATACCCTTGATAAGTGTAAGCATGGGCCTGGGAGATGAACCATTTACATGGTACCTGTGTCCATTAGAGACACAGGTGCCAAACCAGGACTGAATTTCCGGTTTCCCATCCAGTTGTCCAAGTTGCACTTGAATTGGGTTAGGGAGGAACTATGCTTCACATGGATGGTGAGCCTGTTCCATAGATGGGGTATCCCTCTGGGATACATACCTATCTCTCCAGTAGGTCCTATTTATATCACAGGCAAGGTTTAAGTCTTTAGAATGGGTAATTCTGGTACTGTTTGTTTTGTATATATGCAGGAGGTCCATCAAAGTGGAGTCTGACAAAGACCTGTATGCCAGGCATTGATCTCCCCTCAAAAGCCTGCAGGAAACAGAATACAAGGATAGGGCTTTGAGGTGGTCTGCATAGGACATATTACTTATGCCCTGTATTCTTTTAGTGAGGAACCTCTTTGGATGTTCTAGTTGTTGGATATGCTTGGTTAGGTACATATCAAAGGGGGCATTGTACTCAATGATAGGTTTGATGAATGCCTAATACAGTGGAACAATGACTTCCTTGGACTTAAATGCCATACCTTTGTTTATATGTTGTGCAACATAGAATGATTTCCTCACCACTATAGACATGTGATGATCAAAGGCTAGATTACGATCTATGTGTGTTCCTAAGTCCCTGACTACCAGGTCAACTCTAAGGGGTGTGTTGTTTAATATGATAGTTACCAGGGATGGATGACTTTCCAAAGGATACTATTATGCATTTCTTGGCATTTAGTTTTAGTCCATGCCTCTGACACCAGTTGTTTGTGTCAGTCCCTTCTGGAGAACATTTATGTCAGTATGAGATTCAATGACAGATCCTAATTTGCAATCATCTGCAAATTTAGTCAGCCAGAGACCACTGACATTGGCCTTGACTTCTGAGAAGTAAATGCCAAAAAGGAGCGGTCCAAGGACTGATCCCTGAGGGACTCCACTTGTGACTGGCCTCTTTGTAGAGGTGGACTCACCAATTCTAACTTCCTGGGTCCTGTCTATGAGCCAGTTGGCTATCCACCGGGTGACATACAGGTTTGTACCTAACCTCTTGAGTTTGTCAACAATGCCCGAGTGGGGTATTGTGTCAAATGCCTTAGCCAGGTCAAGGTAGGCAGTGTAAATGATTTTGCCCTCATCCATTGCTTTGGTGACCTTCCTAAAGAAGTCCACCAGGTTGAGTAGGCATGATTTGCCCTTGACGAAACCAAACTGGGCTAGGTCCAGTGTCTGGAAGGTTACTATATCTCTATTGATCATCTCCATGATAATTCTTTCCATGCCTTTACGTATAAGACTAGTGAGACTTATGGATCTGTAGTTTCCAGGGTCTGTAGATAGCCCACCTTTATGCAGAGGGATGACTGTTGCCTTTCTCCATTCATGAGGCATGAAGCCTGTTTGGCGGCTACATTTAAATAGTAATTCCAGAGGCCCTGATAGGTTATGTTTCATGCTATTTAGAGGGCATACTGGGATATTGTTTGGGCCCATTGATGAAGTGTTCTTGGTCTTAGAGAGAGCATTAAGGACCTGTTCCCTAGTGATATTAGGGGGAGTTAAATTTGATGATATTTTCTGAGGGAAGGTTGAGGGGGAGAGAGGAGTAAAGTTGGAGCTGAATTTATCCGCCAGGAGGTTTGCTTTATCTTCTGGCTCAGTATAGGTGGCTCCATTTACAATGAGCTCTGCACACAACAGTGTATTACCTTTGAGGTTGTGGACATGGCTAAAGAATGCTTTGTGGTTGTCCTCGGCCTAGGAGGCCAAACTTACCTCAAATTTGGCTTTGGTAGACTTTATCTTTCCTGTGAGTTGTTTGTTTAGTTTGATGAGAGTACTTTTATCCTGCTGGGTGCTGCACATCCTGATTTTTGCAATGATTTTCTTCCTCCTGTTATACATCTGATTGATTTTGTGATTCTACCAGGGTGGCTTTTTTTTTTTTAGTTAGATCTGTACTTTTTCCTGGTGGGTACAGCTGCCTCTATGCAGCAATTAATATGCTTGTACAGGGTTTCTGTGAACAGTTCTGCACAGGCAGAAGTGTTCTCAGAGTTTTTAGGGGCTTGAAATTTTGCCAGGTTCTCACTTAATAGCAGAAGGTTAGCCTTAGAATAGTTCCTGAATATTCCTGGTTTACCTGGGGGTCCAGGGTTTTATTTTTACTTCAAAGGAGACCATTTTGTGGTCTGACCTTACTAGGGAAGGCATTACAGTTGGGAGCGTGCAGCACTCTCCCATATTCGTGAGGACCAGATCCAGTATGGTTGCACCACTGGTTGGTGTCTTGACTATCTGATCCAGGGAGTTTGTGTTTATAAAATCCAGAAATCTCTGTGCATGTACATTTGATGTCATATAGGATTCCCAGTTAATAGTGGGGTAATTAAAGTCACCAATGAATATGGTATTGGGTTGGATGGTTAGTGTTTCTAATAAGTTTAAATACATGGTATGGTTTTCCTGGGTCATAGAGGGGGACATATAGCTTGCAAGGAAGTGGTACTGGATTTTACCTATGGTGATTTCAACATGGAGCAGCTCAAGTGCATTTTCCTGTTTGACCAGCCTTGAAGTATATTTATTTTTGATGTAAATAGAGACACCTCCACCTGGTCCCTGCCTGTGAAGTAGCTGGTCTAAATGGATGGAAGGCATTATAAGCTTGCACTGTTGGTGTGCCGTCCACGGCTTTAAATCACATCTCAGAGACCGCACAGACATCAGCATTCTGTAGGGTCAAGAGAGCTTCCAGAGAGTGGAGTTTTTTGTTTAGGCTCCTATCATTGAGCAGTAATACCTTTAGATTTTCTTGGTTTTGATTTGCTATATCGGAAGTACTTTCAGTTTGGCATTGCCTAAAAAAAGGCACTATGGGGGAAGACAATGTTTTAACTAATATTAAAAATCCTAGAGGGGAGAGGTGCAGGCCATCCCTGGCAAAGCAGCATGGTCTGTTGACCATATCCTTCTCCAAATAAACTTAAATGATCATCAGGACTGCATTGTTATCAACATGTGAAGAAAGAAAACTAAAGGAAACTGTACCTAGTGCAGGAAAAAAGGATATAAGCCGAGGGTGCAGACTATCACCAGGACAGGTTATTGAGGTACATCTAAAGAGCATTACATCATGTAAATGCTTGATGAGTTATGCTTCATAGATTTTACTAATTGAATGAAACATCCATTGGGGAAGAAAGAGAAAATAAACCCTTCAAAGGCATTTTTCAGGGGGCATCCCCCATCTACACCCCCCCCGATGGTGGGCCTTATTCCCTCACACCCAGACAGACAAATGCTTAACTTCTTCACAGTGATCCTGTTATGCCTAGGTCTATCACCTTGTACCTTCAACAACCGAAAAATGAGGATATAATGGCTGGTAGTTGGGGAGAGGGAGAAATAAGACTGACATCAATAAATATTCCTTTACAGAGAAGAGCTAGGGCACTGAAAGCACTGCACTGTACTGGCATGCAGTTTCAACAAGGGATTTAAAGTTTTGTGGGACTGGTGGAAAAAAGGGAAGAGGGCTGTGGAAGAGGTGGTTGTGTAGATGCAGCAGGTGGCTGGGCAAAATATACCCAAGGTCCTCCAATCAGAATTAATATATAATTACGGGTATACTTCACTGCACCGAATTTTCACATATTTCACATAACCAAAAATCAAAATTAGTCCAGAAGAGCAAAATTGCACAACACCAAGCCTTTACATTGCTGAAATTAAAACAACGAAACACCAGCTGCTCCAAGTTAACACAAAAAAATCTACCCTTTGTTATGTTTTTGCAGAGGGACAAGCCCCTCTGCCCCCCCCACACACCCTGCAAACTATATATATCAACTGTGAGATTGCACTACAGTGAGAAAAAGGGTAAATTTCCTGATTTTTACTGTACCACAATCTCTATTCAGAAGCTTCGAGTAGTGTGTGACATGCATAGCTGGTGTTTCATTAATCTGAATTTCGGAAATGTAAAGGTTCGTTGTTCTGTAATTTCACTCTTATTTTATTTATTTATTGATTTATTTGCATTTGTTTACCAGGATGGTCCACTGGGCCAAAAAGTGACCATTTTCAGTGGAGGCTCGGGGAAAAAAGCTCCACATACAAAAGAAATTTAAATACAATCACATTTTCTACATACATAGAGAGATAACTTAAAAAACAGACATACAATTTTATCATAAATTTCTAGCTAGAATAACAAAGGCAGTATACATTATATGCAAAATATACAAAGTACAATATATCATCTGCTTTGGATACTGTAGAGTGAAGACAGCAAGAGATAGTTGCATAACTGTTAAGCAGAGGAGAGAAAAAAGTTAGTGAGATCAGGTGGGGGAAGATGATCTGTAGTCGTAGCCACATGTACATTGCCATAGGGCTAAGAGATGCTGTTTTAGAGACCTTTTGAAGGATATGTGACTGGAAATAGTTCTGATAGAGCTGGGTAGGGAATTCCATGTTTTAGCAATGGTGCGTGAGTAGAGAGACTGACCAACTGCTAGAGTGGGTATTTGCACTTTTAGAAGGAATTGATTTTCAGATCTGAGTTGTCGAGAGGGCTTATGGAGAGTAAACAAGGAGGTGAGGGATGGACAACTGGAAGGTTTGGTAATGATATTGTGAGCTGTAGTTAACTGCAAATAGGTTTGGTGATGGGGAGGTTCGAGCCATTTTAGTTTGCATATGGAGATGCAGTGATGGGAGGAGTAAGTTTTGTTGGTAGCGAACCTGGCAACCTTGTTATAACAGGACTCGCTCTTGGATTTTAAGGAGCTTTGAATGGTAGTGAACACATGGGCACTGTATAAAAGTGAAGGAAGCAAATAGGATAGTGCAAGGGTTTGTTTAGTGGTGGGTGTGAGGTACAATTTATGCTTATAGAGAGAGTCTAGTTTCAGATGTTTTTTTTTATGCAGTTTTGGATGTGTACATCGAAGGTTAAGTGTTTGTCTATTATAACTCTTAGAAGGTTAGTTTGTGATACTGCTCTAATGCAGGTTTTGTTTTGTGAATAGATATTAAAATCCACTCTATTTAGGGGGGTTGATTTTTGGGGAGTGAATAGAAACAGGTTAGTTTTGCTGGGGTTAAGGGCTAGTGATTCTCAGTGATTGAGAAAGCATGTTGGATCCTATCTAGGAGTTCATCAGCAGAGTCAGCAATGCAGATAATGGCCTAGTCATCTGTGTACTGTATTACAGGATTTAGGAGGAGGGTGGAATGAACATGCTAAAAAGGAGAGGTCCCAATATGGATCCTTGGGGAACTCCTGTGTGTATATTGAGGAATGGTGAGAAAGAGTGGAGCCATTTTGTGGCTTGCTGTCTGTTGGTTAGATAATCAGAGAACCAGTTACGAGTGGAGGTTGACATTCCCAGATTGGATAGCTTTGCCAGGAGTAAGGGGTGGGATATGGTGCCAAAGGCTTTGGGGAGGTCCAGAAAGAGAGAGGAGACAATTTGTCTCCTTTTTTTCACATTTTCTTCTTGTCTCGATCTTTTGATTTTCAGTTATGTGAAAATTTGTTAGAATGAAATAGACCCATAATTATATATTTGTTTTTAGCAATTAGTGAAGATATTTAATCATGAGGACAGAAGTTAGAGAATGGAGCATGAATGTAGCTGATGGTCATGGACTATGATAATGCAGTTGGCAAACAGGAGGGCAATATAACATCAACTATGAATATTTTCTTTTTTAAGCAGGCTGTTTCTGAATGGTAGAATGGGAACCATTATACAAAAAAAAAGTATTTATTTTAATACTGAGATAGCAATCAGTGTAGTGACTAAACTGACTATAAATTATAAGAATTATTTTTTTTTTTAGAGACAGTGGCTATAGGTAGGTGATATATGATTAGTATCAGGGATAACTCTTCTAATAAAAACAAGAATTATTTATTGCACTGTCCTTCACAGCAGGTGAACAATCTCTTCGTAATACCCAATAAGTTCTTTAGAAGGCTGAATATACAAAGACAGTATTAATAATGAAGCTGATTGAATATGGGTACTTCATTTTTTGTACACAAGTGATTACTCCACACTGATGTGGGGTCATGTGCTCTAAGCACTGGATCTCATTGGTTTTAGATGTAACAGTATGTCACATAAAGGTGTTGACCCCACTACTTAAGAGTACATTTGAATTCCTAGTACAGATGTGCTTGGTAAAATGCTTTAACGATGAGCTATTAACTAGTAACATCCCACATACTGGCATTTCACTTCAAAAGTGTCCAATTTACATATTCTTTGGTACAACTGCTTAAGTTAGTCAGCCAAATTAAAATTCTGCTTCACCGAAGAAGCCAAATATTTTTGTCTAACATTGTTTTGTTTCTTAAAAAGGAATGCATTTTCCATGAGTTTTTTTCTACCAGTGATTTCACATGGATGAGAGCTGATATTGCATATGCACATGAAATGTCTGTTAGGGGATGACTCATTATATCTCAATAATATCAGAACTGTTCACAAAATGAGATGGTAATTCTTCAACTATAGTGAGTGGTTCCCCCACTAAGATAGAAAGATAAAGCCATATACACTGACAAATCAATAATGCTAATTTAGTGTTCCTCCCACCCCAGATGTCGAGCAAAACATGCACTTAATCTCTAAAATTCTGATTAGTCGTAACACCACTAATGCATACAGTTTAAATTAGCATGTAGTCCTCTAAATGTAATTGCATTTTCTTTTTTTGGACAGTAACGTAAGTATTTGTAAGCCTAACTCTCTGCAACAAACTGCTATCATTTTTCTAAGGTAGGAAACCAATAAATAAATAATTCTGTTATTCTTGCTGGAAGAACAGTTAACAATGAATGCTTGACATGTCCACTCACAAATCCTCATGACCTTTTAGCTGCTTAGCAGTTTGTCCCAAACATAGTACACATAATGTTTCCCCATAGTTATTATTTGTTTCAGATTACTTCATCTTCTTTTTCGTTCAATATTTAAATCTGACATTTCATGTCTGCAGGAGCGGCCTTAGGTCAACTGGTGCCCTAGGCAAAAGGGCTCCATGGCGCCCCCCCCACCACACCACCTGGTGCCCCCATTCTGGTCTACATGTGCCAAATAAATACTGGAAAAGTGCCTCTACTAGAGCGGTGCCCTATGCGACCGCCTAGTTGGCCTATGCCTAAGGCTGGCTATGCATGTCTGGTATCCAAAAAAGACACCATCACTGTCCAAAACTTTTCAGTGCTGGCTATCTCCCTTTTTTTCTTTAGAGCTGAATTCTTACCAGACATACTGATGTAACAATTGCTGAACATTGACATTTGCAGATCTCTGTACAAAATACCCAGTGACATAATAACTAAATCTCTTAGGTCATCCTCTACTGGATAATCTTCCCAGGGCATCCCCAAATAGTCTTTAGTCTGCACTTCTAAAGCATCTTGCATTGTAAGACCAACACTCACAAAGTTCCTTCCCATCATCAGAGGATAAACTAACTCTAAGAACGTCTAAGGCAAAAATCAAATCCTTGTTTGAGAAGAAGTATTCTACAAATGTTTAAGTGCAGTCACATGATCCTAACCTAGGCCTTTGTGCTCAAATATTTAGAGGGTTTGCATGTTGACTTTGGAAGAAACCCTTGATATTTTTGTGTTTCAATTAAAAGTTCTTGTCTAATAATATTAATATTTTGCTACTATAGGATGCTTTTTCCTGCAATATGTTCTTTTGTTGCACTTTTTATTAATTTCCTACAGCTAGACAGAAACTAAAGAAGAGCATTTGATGTACAGGTTACTTACCTGCAGAATTTCTATGAAATCGATTACTCCAACACATAGATCAGAGACACAGATTGTTCTATTTTTCCAAGCAAAAGAATAAAAGCACAAGTCAATACTATTGTTAATTCAGACCTGTCAGGATGGTTTCACTTGCTATAGGAGCCTGATGCTAACAAAGAAGAAAATGGTGGAAGGAGGAAAGACAAGGGTGGAATATGCAGGAATTATATAGCTGAGCCCAAAGTAAAGGAAACTCTACAGAAAAGAGTAATGAAATACTTATGTAACATTTAAATGAAGATGGGGAACAGAAGCAAAGGACTGTAGCTATACTAAAGGGTGTAATTAGATTAATGTTTTCTGGAAAAACATACATATACTTAATGTATTTTTTACATTGTTTTAGACCATTTTCTGTGTGACAATTTTGACTACATAATTAGCATAAAGTAATGCATAATTAATGTATTAGCATTAGCATTGCAAAGTAATAAAGAATAGGATAAGGAAGTAATATTTGTGATTAGCTTAATGAAGGAGAGGTTGAAGAAGTTATATCTGTGAATATGTATATTCTGTTTGTATGTATGTATGTATGTATATTTTAAGAAAGCATTTAAATATGCAGTATACGTAAGTTATTTAAATATGAAATAAAACACAGTTTGTACCTAATTTTTGTAAAGAGGGCACCAGTGTTTTTTTTTTTTTTTTTGTGAAAGAAAGATCACGTGAGTCTCAGAGTAGTGGAGTCTGTTGGTATAATGGATGGCTCTGTTTTTGATGAAATTTCATTTACTTAAGTCACTGCAAAATATTTATGATTCCCAATATTCGAAAATCATGGAGAGGATAGTAGATGGGATTTTGGATCAAGAAGATGCTGTATCTAGCAATGACATGTTCCCACTTTCCCCAGATAATTATGCCATGCGGAATTTGCTAGGGAATGACAAGGATGACCAAAATGCTCTTAGCCATGAAAGCTATGGGGAGTGGCTGATCCCAGGTGGAAGGGATTGTGGTTCTGACCAAAGCTGTGAGAGGGGAAGAGTACTGATGTAATATGGTGTCCATTTAGGAGACAGAATGTCAATGGACTGGGGAGAAAACAGAGAGTTTGGTTTGTGGTAGCACAGCACCGGTTTTGAGACATATAGTGCTTCTGTTTTCTTTCTAAATCACTTTGAAAAGCAGTTACAGAGAATTTTAGGGTTATGAATGCAATGCCTATAAAATGGAAGAGAGAACAAATTTACTTTAGAAATTATATAGTAGACGAAGTGGATAATTTGAAATAGTTACAGTATAAATGTGAAGATCTTACAGATTTAAGAGAGAAGGAACAAAGTACCAAACTGGGGCTGGAGAAAAGTATATTATGTTAGATGGCAGCGTTGCTAACTCACCATTCTTTTCTAGATAAAGGCAGAAGTGATCTTGTGCCTTACAGGACAGCCTTAGATTTTACTGTTGTTCCAAAGAAGTACATCTGAACCCGCATTGTTCCCATAAAATCTGTGAAGACTGTAGTGCAATAAGACAGAACACACACTGAACAGTGCAAAGGAATTTTAAGATGTGGAGGTGGAGGATACATTTGGATAGACTCATCCATATGAATGGAATTTTTAAAAGAGAAGAGAAAACAACTAGTCTGTCTTAGAGAGAATGCTTAAACAGAAGTTGAATAGGGAAAAGGTGGAATAAAGGAAAAATAGGTCAGAAGCTAACAAAAGTTTTGCAAGGAAGAGAAGGAGAAAGATACAGAGGCTGAAAAAAACTGAAAAATTATTTTGAATGCCCTAAAATCCAAAATATGGAGAAGGCTGAATCCTAGTAACATTAACGGTAAGTAGTTTAAATTTTCAGAGATGGATGGCTGTTCTGCAATGGTTGTTCATCTTACAGGATAATGCACACACTGATGAATACCATGTTAAAAACTGGGAACATAAAAACACATCATGGTTTAAGCTTGTCAGAATTATATCTCATTGAAAGTTGCACTTTTCTCCAATGTTGTTGTGTTCCCTGAGCTGTTACACTTAAGTAATGGGGCCTGGGAGTGAAGCCCAGTTTATAGGTGTATATAGGAGGTTATAGCTTCCCTGCAAAAGCACTTGCTTTCTACTTGCTTTGTCAGAGTGCATTCAGTGAGCTGTGATATGATGAGCAGATATTTCAGAAAGATGTCATAAGTCCTAAAAATAAAAATGCCACATGGAAATCACTCTTGACCATTTGGCACTCTGGATGATGTATTTATTTGGGGTGAGGTTTGTCTTCAGGCATATCATAGTTTTCTTAATTTAAGGCAATATTTATTGGTGGACTAAGTACACTGATATGAAATGGAAAGGGCAGCCATGGGAAATAAGTAGGATTTATTCAATGGTGTCTGACAAAGACAGAAGACAACTGTTTTTAGAGATTCAACTTTCTTTATAGGTACAAAAAAGTATGTTGTAGACAGGGGACTTTAATCATAATTTAGGCAGAATATGAACTGGTATGACGGTGAAAAAAAGTAAGGAAGTTAAAATGGGAAGGAGAGTCTAAGCAGGTATATGAAACTATTTTGGCAAAAACTGGCAAAGGAGAGGGAGCTTAATACATTTTTTGCTTCCCTTTTGCCCCCCATTGACCATTAGCCCCACTCTTAGCAAACTTGACCCATTCATTCAGGGGAGAGAGACTATTTGATTGGACTTGTCAATAAGGCAGGCATTGGAGGTATTCTATTTCTAAGCCCTAACTTCCATGTATACTTATTAAATGCAAGGAGATGGTGTGCAGTGGCCATTTGCAACTCAAGCCATGTCTTGGTTTGATGTGAACAATTAGCGCTACCCCCCCCCTGTAGGCAAGCAACTCCATGTGGTGCACATTCCCCACTGGAGAGTATGCTAATGGGCACAAGCCCCTTCTCTCCCCCCTTAAGAAAGGTGAACAGGCTTAACCCTTATTGCTCCTCTCCATCCCCATGTTAGCTCAAAGAGGTGCTTAAGCACTAGTCAAATTCAGGTCATACAGGTCATAGTCAAGACTTTCTCGTTCTCCTCCAATGTAGCCAAGTAGATAGATATTTATTGATGAGCACATTTAAGTACAAAACGTTTTAAGCAAATTATTCTAGTAATATTTTGCAGCCATAGTATCAAAACAAAAAACAGTATTCAGTGATCTACACAGACACACACACACACACACACACACACACACACACACACACACACACACACACACACACACACACACATACATATATATAACACAGAAATTGAAACAGTTCCCACAGCTAAGCTTCTAGGTGAAACCGTAGATAACAAACTAATTTTCGAACACCACATCTGCAATAGCATTAAAAAATACATATCAAACTAGGAACACTTTACAGACCAAACACTTTCTTGGATATCTTCACCAGAAAAACCCTCACCAAGAACTATTTGCTTCCCGCACTCTTATATGCAGCCCCCTTATACACCAATTTACAATCTTCTCTTAAAAACAAGCAACAATCCTGTTACCTTTAAATTGCCAAATTTGCCACAGGTTACCCCTACCATTCCCACCATTGCCTAGCTTTGAAATAACTAAATTGGCTCAAACTCACACAACACCTAAACCTAGCACAGCTGTCTTCTGCACATACAGTGATATATACACCTGATAGTTGCCCAGCCCTCAAATCTGTCCTAAAACCCTACTTACCTACAAGAGACCTCTGCTTTGAAAACAAACAACTCCTATCTCATTCCATACAAAAGAGCTGGACAGTGCCAATACTCTCATGCAAATGTCAAGCTTTGGAACTCCCTGCCAACAGACATTACTACCACTGAGAGCTTTAACAACTTCAAGCACACCCTAAAAACATTGTCTATGTCATCAAACATGCCCCTGCTCTTTCCCTAACAGATGAACTCCATTCACTCTCTAGGGACTTTCCTTTCTACCCTAAAACAGAAATTTCATCTACTAACCACTAGCATATTGGACTAGGGCGGCCACTGTGGTGCAGTGGTTAGCACTGCCGCCTCACAGCAAGAGGTTCTTCAGTTCGATTCTCGGCTGGGGTGCCTTCTGTGCGGAGTCTGCATGTTCTCCCTGTGGTCGCGTGGGTTTCCTCCAGGTGCTCTGGTTTCCTCCCACATCCCAAAGACATGCAGTAGGTGAATTGGACACTCTAAATTGGCCCTAGGTGTGAGTGTGAGCGTGTGTGTGCCTTCTGTGAAAGGTTGGGTGCCGGGCTGGCAACTCGACACCTTAAAACTCCACTGCCAATCATGAGCGGACAGATGATCCGCTGTGGCGACCCCTAACTGGGAAAAACTGAAAGAAGAAGAAGAACCACTAGCATATTGGACTAACAGACTTTCCATATTTCTACTGCCTTAACTTTCCCATCATTCTAAGCATCTACTTGCATCTAATGTTCTGATCCTCATTTTTTTATCTTACTCCTACCTGATGCATATAAAAAATAAGAGTTTGCAATCTACCATTTACTTTAATTTAATACATATTTTATTATTGCAGCTACCTCTGTGTACTTATTTTGTATTCAGTTGTTATAAATGTGTGCTTTAATACCTGTTTTTTATCTTGTTCATGTAAATTGTAAATTTAAGTACCTTTTAGCTGCACTTTTTTCAAATAATACAGCATTTTTAATTGATTTATTTGTGTTGCATTGAATATTAACTGAACTGGAAGTTTTGACTCTGTTTTTTCACTTAGTGCTTGCTAGATTTTATTGTCTGTTAGAATTCCTCCATAGACAGTAATTGCAGTTGGGGTAGTATAATTCATTGATATTCTGTTACTGCCTATTTAAGTGGTACATTTTGGAATATTTTCTGCTTAAAACATGAGCTTTGGCTGGCTAAGTTCTAGCTGTATTCAACTGGACATATAAGATAATTTAAGTACGTTTTATCTGCACTTTTTTCACATAATACAACATTTTAATTGATTTATTTGTGTTGCATTGAATATTAACTGAACTGGAAGTTTTGACTCTGTTTTTTCAGTTAGTGCTTGCTAGATTTTATTGCCTGTTAGAATTCCTGCATAGACAGTAATTGCAGTTGGGGGTAGTCTCATTCATTGACATTCTGTTACTGCCTATTTAAATGGTACATTTTGGAATATTTTCTGCTTAAAACCTGAGCTTTGGCTGGATAAGATCTAGCTGTATTCAACTGGACGTATAAGAGAATTTAAGTACCTTTTAAATGCACTTTTTTCAAATAATACAGCATTTTAATTGATTTATATGTGTTGCCTTTAATATTAACTGAACTGGAAGTTTTGACTGTTTTTTTCAGTTAGTGTTTGCTAGATTTTATTGCCTGTTAGAATTCCTGCATAGACAGTAATTGCAGTGGGTAGTCTCATTCAATGATATTCTTTTACTGCCTATTTAAGTGGTACATTTTGGAATATTTGCTGCTTAAAACCTGAGCTTTGGCCGGCTGAGATCTAGCTGTATTCAACTGGATGTATAAGAGAATTTAAGTACCTTTTATCTGCACTTTTTTCAAATAATACAGCAATTTAATTGATTTATTTGTGTTGCATTGAATATTAACTGAACTGGAAGCTTTGACTCTGTTTTTTTTTTCAGTTTGTCCTTGCTAGATTTTATTGCCTGTTAGAATTCCTGCATAGACAGTAATTGCAGTTGGGGGTAGTCTCATTCATTGATATTATGTTACTGCCTATTTAAGTGGTACATTTTGGAATATTTTTTGCTTAAATCCTGAGCATTGGCTGGCTAAGATCTAGCTGTATTCAACTGGATGTATAAGAGAATTTAAGTACCTTTTATCTGCACTTTTCTCAAACAATACAGCATTTTAATTGATTTATTTGTGTTGCATTTAATATTAACTGAACTGGAAGTTTTGACTCTGTTTTTTGTTTCAGTTAGTGCTTGCCAGATTTTATTGCCTGTTAGAATTCCTGCATAGACCGTAATTGCAGTTGGGGGTAGTCTCATTCATTGATATTCTGTTACTGCCTATTTAAGTGGTACATTTTGGAATATTTTCTGCTTAAAACCTGAGCATTGGCCGGCTGAGATCTAGCTGTATTCAACTGGATGTGTAAGAGAATTTAAGTACCTTTTATCTGCACTTTTTTTTGAATAATACAGCATTTTAATTGATTTATTTGTGTTGCATTGAATATTAGTTGAACTGGAAGCTTTGACTCTGTTTTTTCAGTTTGTCCTTGCTAGATTTTATTGCCTGTTAGAATTCCTGCATAGAAAGTAATTGCAGTTGGGGATAGTCTCATTCATTGATATTCTGTTACTGCCTATTTAAGTGGTACATTTTGGAATATTTTCTGCTTAAAACCTGAGCTTTGGCCGGCTAAGATCTAGCTGTATTCAACTGGACATATAAGAGAATTTAAGTACCTTTTATCTGCACTTTTTTCAAATAATACAGCATTTTAATTGATTTGTGTTGTATTGAATATTAACCGAACTGGAAGTTTTGACTGTTTTTTCAGATAGTTCCCCACCCACCCTCCCTGGTTTTGTTTTGGTGTTAATCTTGGTGGCTTTGAAACTGCCCGCCCCTCTTGTAAATTTGTGTTTGGATACTCCTTCTGGGCCCATCTCATTTGCTCACTCAACTAAGTGCAGTGAGATCATATTCTGATTTCAGGCACTCCTACTGTGTACAAAGAGAGCATCTGGGAAAGAAAAAAAATTTAAGCTTGTTTCCTGCCTTTCCTGTAAGTGGTCTAGACTGTCTGTGGGCTTCTGAGCCCCTAAGCCTTTCTGAGTTGGAGGGAAGCCTTCTAGCTTAATTTTGTTTCTTAGAACTAGCCAGTTTTCTAGTTTCAGTGCTCAAATATGTTTCTTTGAACTCAGCACTTGTTCAAAACTCATTGTAAGCACTAAATAAGCTGCAAATTACTACAGCACTCAACTTTCCTCACTTGTCTAGAGGAAAGCAGTCTTTAGTACTTAATAAATAAGCGAGGAGAGTGTGTTGAGCAGATGGAAAGAGTACTTTGAGGGGATGATGAATGAAGAGACTGAGAGGGAGAGAAGGTTGGATGATGTGCTGATAGTGAATCATGAAGTGCAGTGGATTAGCAAGGAGGAAGTAAGGATAGCTATGAAGAGGATGAAGAACGGAAAGGCTGTTGGTCCAGATGACATACCTGTGGAAGCATGGAGGTGTTTAGGTGAAACGGCAGTGGAGTTTTTAACTAGATTGTTTAACGAAATCTTGGAAAGTGAGAGGATGCCTGGGGAATGGAGAAAAAGTGTTTTGGTACTGATTTTAAGAATAAGGGTGATGTGCAGAGCTGTAGTAACTACAGAGGGATTAAACTGATCAGTCACAGCATGAAGTTATGGGAAAGAGTAGTGGAAGCTAGGTTAAGAAGAGAGGTGATGATTAGTGATCAGCAGTATGGTTTCATGCCAGGAAAGAGCACTACAGATGCGATGTGTGCTCTGAGAGTGTTGATGGAGAAGTACAGAGAAGGTCAGAAGGAGTTGCATTGTGTCTTTAGAGAAAGCATATGACAGGGTGCCTAGAGAGGAGTTGTGGTATTGTATGAGGAAGTCGGAAGTGTCAGAGAAGTATGTAAGAGTGGTACAGGATATGCACGAGGGTAGTGTGACAGTGGTGAGGTCTGCGGTGGGAGTGACAGATGTGTTTAAGGTGGAGGTGGGATTACATCAAGGATCAGCTCTGAGCCCTTTCTTATTTGCAATGGTGATGGACAGGTTGACAGACGAGATCAGACAGGAGTCCCCGTGGACTATGATGTTTGCAGGTGACATTGTGATCTGTAGTGAGAATAGGGAATAGGTGGAGGAGACCCTGGAGAGGTGGAGATATGCTCTACAGAGAAGAGGAATGAAGGTCAGCAGGACTAAGACAGAATATATGTGTGTGAATGAGAGGGAGGATAGAGGAATGGTGAGGATGCAGGGAGTAGAGGTGGCGAAGGTGGATGAGTTTAAGTACTTGGGATCAACAGTTCAGACTAATGGTGAGTGTGGAAGAGAGGTGAAGAAGAGAGTACAGGCAGGATGAAGTGGGTGGAGAAGAGTGTCAGGAGTGATTTGTGACAGACGGGTACCAGTAAGAGTGAAAGGGAAGGTCTACAAGAGGGTAGTGAGACCAGCTATGTTATATGGGTTGGAGACAGTGGCATTGACAAAAAGGCAGGAGTCAGAGCTTGACGTGGCAGAGTTGAAGATGTTAAGATTTGCACTGGGTATGATGAGGATGGACAGGATTAGGAACAAGTATATTAGAGGGTCAGCCCAGGATGGAAGGTTTGGAGACAAATCCAGAGAGGCAAGATTACATTGGTTTGGACATGTGCTGAGGAGGGATGCAGAATATATTGGGAAAAAGATGCTAAGGATGAAGCTGCCAGGTAACAGGAAAAGAGGGCGGCCTAAGATGAGGTTTATGGATGTGGTGAGAGAGGACATGCAGGTGGTTGGTGTGACAGAGCAAGATGCAAAGGACAGGAAGAAATGGAAACAGTTGATCTGCTGTGGTGACCCGTAATGGGACCAGCCGAAAGAAGAAGAAGAAATAAGCACCTATCCAGGCATTTCTAAGGGTCAGCTACCAGTGATTTCTCCTGTCTACCTGATGAATCTGGGCATCTTGGGGCAATGCAGCAATTGCCTCATGTACACAGACAACCCTCTCCTCCTACCACCCAACACTGCAACCTGTGAGAGATGCACTTATATAGCCAAACTGGAAGCAAAGCTCTCTTCACCCAAGACTGGACTAGACAGTCAAGAGGAGAAGGTAAACACTTGCACCACATCACACTCATCACATAGTCCCTCAAAACCTACACCACCAAAACAAGCACATAGAAACACAAAACACATACCTACAATTGCGGAGGCTCTCAATAAAAACCTGCCCATGCATCAGGGACCTCCAAAGCAGAAACGCAAGCAAACTCCACCCCCCAACACAACCCAAATGACACATAGCCCACAAACTCAGTGTGCCACTCAACCACAGCCCATAAGGCATAACAACGTACCCAACACTCTAGTCATAAGTGACTCTATAGTCAGGCACACTGAAGTTCCACTCACCAGGCTAAATAAGGAGAAAGTTACTGTCAGCTGCCTGTCAGGTGTCAGGATCTGCCACATAATGCACGCACTCAGGTCACTCCACAACAAGTACAAATATGACACTGTCATTGTCCATGTTGGTGTGAATGACCTGAGTCGTACCTCCCTTGACTACGTGAAAAGAGACATGGAGGAGCTCTCCGATATTGTAGCCCAGGCATGTATGACCCTAGCCCTGAGTAGCATCCTGCCATCACCCAGAATGATACCACAGTACAAGGACAAAATGACTGACTTCAACAATTGGCTAAGCTTCTGGTGTCATTCTAAGGGGATCCAGTATTTGTCTGCCTGGGATGACATGATCGACAGACCATGATGCTTTGCCAGAGATGGCCTGCACCTGTCGCCCTTGGGATTCCGGATACTGGCTAAGGCTCTTGCTACCCCTATAGTGCCTTTTTTAGGAAAGGTTTACATGACAAATTCACCACTGTAACAGGTACAAGCAAGCAAAATCTGAGGGTAATGATACTCAATGCTAGAAGTCGAAACCTCAAAATGCACTCACTCGAGGCCCTCCTTAAAATGGAGAACATCGACATCTGTGCAGTGACAGAGACCTGGTTCAAAGCTCCAGAGAGCACCCCTGCGTTACCAGGCTATAATTCATACCACACCTTTCAGCCACCTAACCTGGAATGAAGCACTAAAGGTGGAGGCGCGTCCATAGTCATTAAGGATATCCACACCTCCAGGCCAGTTGCACAGCATAATGCATCCGTGATTATTCAAGTGCAGCTAACTCTGGGCAAGACAGCAATCCAAATTGTAGCTTGCTACAGACCCCCCACCATGCCCCAGGATTCCCACTCCTCATTTTTTGATACACTGGAAAGTATTAGGGTACAACCCAACACCCTAATAATGGGCAATTTCAACTACCCCACCATTAACTGGGAAAACTACTCATATACCAACTCTTTTGCTCAACGTTTTCTGGAATTCATAAACTCCAACGCCTTGGATCAACTTATTCACACCCCCACCAGGGGCAGCAATATCCTAGACCTGGTCATTACCAACATGGGCAACAGAGGTCAATTCCTCGTTGGTCAGATCCAACCACAAGCTAATCACCCTAGACATCCACATCCCGCCCCCACCCCCAATTAGGGAAACCACCATAAAAAACTTCTCCAAAGCCAACTTCACACTTTTTAAGACAGAAGTGGCAAACTTCATGACACCCATGCAGACGGACAATAGAGGTACAACTGCTGAATCCTTCACAAATGCACTTTATAAGCACTTACACGAGTGCATGGATCATGCTATCTCTAATAGAACCAAGATGCTATCCTCCAAAAAAGGAAGCCAGTCTGGTGGTCCTCTGCCATAAACAAACTCTACAACAGAAGAAAGAAACTGTTGCAAAAAAAAAGTAAATTCCCATGGCTGGAGGAACTCCCTGGTCAACCTCAGTAAGAAGCTAAGATCCCTCATAAAATCCTGATAAGCTAGTTATGAAAACAAAATTGCCACTGACTCTAAAGACAACCACAAAGCATTCTATAGCTATGTCAAGAATCTCAATGGCAACACTCAGATCTGCTCTGAGTTACAGCACAATGGCACTAACTATACAGAACCAACTGATATTGCCAACATCCTGGCAGATAGGTTCAGTGCTAACTTTACCCCCCCACCCTCACCCCCTAGAGGGCCCATCTCTATACCGGAAGAATGCAAACTTCCTGTAATCATGGCTGCACAGGTGAAAAGCACACTTTCCAAAGCCAAGAACACAGCATCCATGGGACCTGACAATATCCCAGGCTGCATTCTACATGAACTACAGAATGAACTGGCACCCTACCTAAGTACCATATTTAATCATAACCTCACCTCAGGCTTTGTGTCTACTGAATGGCACACCAAGACGGTTATCCCACTCCACAAAGGGGGGAGCCACGATGGACCCCAGGAGCTACCGCCCCATTAGCCTGATGAGCCTGGTCTGCAAGGCCATGGAACGTATCATCATGGAACTCATAAGCAAAGACATTGGTAATCTCCAAACTCTGGACCCTACCCAGTTCAGTTTTGTAAAAGGCAGATCATGTCTCCTAAACTTGATTGACTTCTTTGAAGCAGTCACCAAAGCCATAGCTGAGGGTAACGTGGTTCACACAGCTTATCTAGATCTCACCAAGGCTTTTGACACCATCCCCCACTCTGGAATTATAGATAAGCTCACTAAACTAGGTATAAATCCCTTTGTCACAAGATGGGTTGCCAACTGGCTCATGGACAGAACCTACACTGTGAAAGCAGCAGACTCCAAATCCGACTTCAGACCAGTGACAAGTGGTGTACCACAGGGTTCAGTCTTGGGTCCTTTCCTGTTTGGTATCTACTTCTCTGAAGTACAGGCTAACACAGAAGGTCTTTGGCTAATAAAGTTTGCAGATGACTGCAAACTAGGAGCCATAATCGAAACTCCTAATGATGTGGACATACTACAAAAGGGCCTCACTGAGACAGATGCCTGGTGTCAAAGCCATGGCCTGAAGCTCAATGCCAAAAAGTGTATTGTCATCCCCTTTGGTAAAAACTCTGTACCCATGAACTACCACATAAGTGGTAGTCTACTTAACGCCAAAAGTCTGATAAGAGACATTGGGACACAGGTGGACAGTAGTCGCTCCTTTGATAATCACATCGCCACAGTGGGGAAATCCTTCTACATGGCTCACCTCATCACAAAAGGTCTCTCATCCAGAAAAAAAGAGGTCATTGTTCCCCTCTACTCATCACTCATTGGACCCATTATAGAGTACAATGCCCCTTTTGGTATGTACCTCACAAGACATCTACATCAACTGGAAAGGCCACAGAAATACCTCACAAAGAGGATTACTGGCCTCAAACAGATCCCTACGCAGACTGTCTCAAAAAACTCCAGCTTTACTTTGTCGCATATCGCCTACTCAGAGGCGATCTCTGCCTAACATACAAAGCTATGTCAAACCCAGAGCTGTTGAACATGCTCGACTTAAAGAAATCCCAATCCCTCTGAGCTACACGCTCTAGGGACCTAAACCTTGTCAACACAATAAACAGAACATGCTGGAGGGATAGATTCCTGTCCCAGAGACTTCCCATATTCTGGAAAAGACTACCTATCTATGTCAAACAGAGCTCCTCATTAGCACTCTTCAAGAAAAATCTTGATGATTGGATGGGAAATAGGAAATTCACCCCAAGGATTACTTCTGTGGCTCTGTTCGACAGGGGCACAGGAAAATAATTTTCTTGGGTGGCGAAAGCCAGGGTACCTTTTTGGTTAGGTTTATATAGACCCTAGGGCTAATAGCCTAGTACCTACCTATGAACCTATGTCTTAACTTTCATGTATCATTTAGAGCTTTTCTCCCCGGGGCTCCACTGAAAATGGGTTCCTGACCCAGTCGGACTTTCCCAGTAAACAAATGTTAAATAAATAAATAAAACGAATAAATATGTATATATATATATATATATATATATATATATATATATATATATGTGTGTGTGTGTGTGTGTGTGTGTGTGTGTGTGTGTGTGTGTATGCGTGTGTTTGTGTGTGTCTCTCTCTGTGTATACTGAAGTTAGTCAAAGCTGTCAATGTTCACCATGTTGACCAGGAAATGTCAACATTGTAAACATCAAGAGAACACTAAGAATTCGCAGAACAACAGCCTTGGCATATACAAAAATAAAAGCAAAAAAATAACAACATAGTTTTTTTGAAGGGAGCAAGACCCCCCTGCTCTCCCCACCCCAATTATGTATACTAATTATATATACTAACCATCAGACCACACAATGTCATGGAATCTGCAAAGCCATGGAGAGGATCATAATGGACCTCATAAATAAAGACATAGGGAATTTGCAGACTTTGGATCCAACCCAGTTTGGCTTTGTCAAAGGCAGATCATGCCTTTTAAACTTGGTTGACTTTTTCGAAACAGTCACCAAAGCCATTGATGAGGGAAAGGCAGTCCATACAGCCTACCTCGATCTGGCTAAGGCCTTCGATACAATACCCCACTCGGGTATCATTGAAAAACTCATCAGCTTAAATGTCAACCCATACATCACAAGATGGGTTGCAAACTGGCTGAGTGACAGAACCCACAGGGTCAGAGTTGCTGGCGCCATGTCAGACTCAAAGCCTGTCACAAGTGGTGTCCCACAGGGCTCAGTCCTGGGCCCACTCTTGTTTGGCATCTACTTTTCCAAGTACAAGCAAACACAGGAGGGTTATGGCTGACAAAGTTTGCAGATGACTGCAAACTGGGCCATAGTAGAAAACACATCTGATACAGATATCCTTCAGAAGGGTCTCACAGAAACAGATAACTGGTGCCAGAGCCACGGCCTAAAGTTAAATGCCAAAAAATGCATAGTCATACCCTTCGGGAAAAACAAGGTTACCCCTAGCTACCAAATAGGTGGCAATCCACTGAGCACAGAAGAAGTTATCAGGGACCTGGGGACCCAGGTTGATAGTAGTCTGTCATTCGACACCCATGTAGCTAAAGTAGTTAGGAAGACCTTCTACATTGCCCACCTTATCATGAAGGGATTCTCATCTAGATCAAGGGAGGTCATAGTCTCCCTTTACTCATCACTCATCAGACCAATGATTGAGTACAATGCCCCATTCGAATGTATCTGACCCGACACTTGCAGCAGCTGGAGAGGCCACAAAAGTTCCTCACCAAAAGGATAAAGGGTCTCAAAAATCTGTCCTATGCTGCCCGACTGAAAGAACTCCAGCTCTATTCAGTCGCCACGCTTGCTCAGAGGTGACCTTTGCCTAACATACAAGGCCATGTCAAACCCAGATTTGATGAATATGCTTCACCTCAAAAAATCTAGATCCATCAGAGCCACAAGGGCGGGAGACTTAAACCTTGACACGGCTATTAATAGGACGTGCTGGAGGGATAGATTCATCACCCAAAGACTCCCTATGCTGTGGAACAAAATCCCGGTACATGTGAGGCAGAGCACCTCGCTGGCCTTGTTCAAGAGAAATCTTGACCAATGGATGGGAGATCACAGATATACCCCAGGGATAACCTCAGTGTCACTGCTCGACAGAGGCACAGCAAAATAATGGGTATAGTTCCCCATACTAAAGGGGTGGCGTAAGCCACAAAACGATGGGCTAGGCTTGTAGATGCCCTCGGGCAGATGGCCTGGTATGGACCTGTGAACCTGTGAAAGGGCATATTCCTCAACCCTGAGAACTGTGTTCTCACACACCTGTTGACCAAATTTTGTCAACAAACAGCTGTCAACCAAAGCTACTGTCAGTGAAAGTATTACTGTATATATATATATATATATATATATATATATATATATATATATATATATGTGTGTGTGTGTGTGTGTGTGTGTGTATGTGTGTTTATATATATATATATATATATATATATATATATGTGTATATGTGTGTGTGTGTGTGTATATATACTATCTATCTATCTATATATATATATACTATCTATCTATCTATATATATATATATATATATATATATCTATATCTATAAGCATCCAAGATAAAGTACCATGATCGCCACAGCTGAAACAAGGAAGCTTTATTAACGAAATGGATAAGCTCTTTCAGGTTAACATAACCCTTCTTCAGATCAAATAACAAGCAAACAAACACATATTTAAATAGTATAACATGAAATTTTATCAAAAAAGTGCCAAAAATGTTTGACCAATCCAAGTTGACATGTTAATCATGCATAAAAATAAACCAGTCATCATGCTGTATGCTCACTTGCATAAAACCAATAACCATAAAACATGATTTGCCAATAGGAACAAATAAAATGGCTGCAAATTAACCAATAATAATGCTGTTTTCCTGAGTTGTCATTATATCATATCCATGCATATAATATCTTACTTATCACATAAGTCCTTTATTTATAAAGATGCAAGAAGTTTTCAACAGACCACCTTAGTGTTATTTTTTTCTGTTATATCATGTCCTAAAACCTAAATATTGAATTAGTAGCCTTTATAGAACTATATAATGACAGGGTTAGGGTATGAAGGGTTATGTTAACCTGAAACTGCAATATACTGAATGTGAATAAGATTGAGTCCCGAAATATGAAAAAAAATAATACAAATATAAACCTCCCACCCTACACCACAAAACACAAACCAACAAATACAAAGTAAAGCACTGCAGACTTCTCAACTTTTAAGCAGGGGGGCAAGCCCCCCTGCTCCCTGCTTGTGCAAATTTAATATACCAACTCTGAGATCACACTACAGTGGAGGAAAGGTAAATTTCCAGATCGCAATGTACTGCAATCTCCATAACAAATGTCCAAATACTTTCTAAAACACATACCTGTCCCTTCCCAAAACACCTACATTCTGCCAACCCAAACACATCCACTCCCACTCACTTTTCCTGGCACTGCAAACAACACTTACACAATTTACTTAGAAACACATGAATCTAACCCTCAGCAGTAAAATCTTCCTTACCCTTTACTTCACATGTTTTACAAAACAAGCTCCCAAATTCCCTTCACTGGTACACCTAACATCTGCCACGTATATTTACTACAATGTACAACTTCTTAAAGGGATTCCACACTACTCAAACACAACAGAATACTTACCTTCACAGATTTGATATTGTTGGACTCGATATTCTTGTCTCGACCTTCCGGTCTTTGGTAATGTGAAATTTCGTGATTTGAAAGTAGACCCATGTATGTATATATATATATATATATATATATATATATATGTGTGTGTGTGTGTGTGTGTATATATATATATATATATATTTATACTTATTTGTGCAAAATATTGAAAGTAATTTGGTTGACATGGGACTGATTGAATAAATTTGAGCAAATCCAATTTAGCTGACTTCTGAACTCTGCAAGAAAATGACTTGCTCCACTGTAGGATGCCTCATAGAACCTGCTTTTGCTGATGTGTTCTTTTGTGATTCAGTTACAGATGTTAATTCATAAAATCATACTCTGTAACTATAGGAAATGTGTCATGAAAAACAGAAATTCAGAAATGAAACACATCACTCTATTGTTAAAGAAAAAAATGGGTGGTGCAGTGGTACAGCTGTTAACCTCAGGTTTGATTGTTGGCTGGATGCCTTCTGTGTGAAGTTTGCATGTCCTCCCTGTGTTCACGTGTGTTTCCTTCTAGTACTTCATTTTCCTCCCACATTCCAAAGACATGCATCTGGAGCATTTCTCCCCGGGCCTCTGCTGAAAATAGGCTCTGTCCTAGTCAGACGTCCGCAGTCAACAAATATTAAATAGTCAAAGTCAAAGTAAACTTTACTGTCATTCAGATCAACAAATGCAATGTATCACTGGATGAAATTTCATTGCTTCAGGCTCATGTGCATTTAAAACAGTTTTTACAAGAGGGTGAAGGAAGCATATAATGGAAGAAATTCTAGTCAGTACAAATATAAATGCACACATAGATAACTTACCCACCACCATAGCAGCATAGCATAATTCAGAGTTCCTGCACTTGTGCAAGTAATAATTTAGTTCAGATTGTGTAACTTAGATAAATAGAATAATTCAATTCTATGACAGTAAAGACAATCATATTGCACTTATGGTGTTCTCATGAACTGAAGGAGTGTTGACATTGTTAAGGTTAGTTGTTCAACAGTCTGATTGCTTATGGAAAGAAACTATTTCTGAATCTTCATGTTCTAATAAATAAATAAATAAATAAATAAATAAATAAATAAATAAATAAATAAAATATTGGATAGGTTTACATTATTCACAGCCAGACTAATAAACTGGATTTTTAATCAGTTTCCTAAACATAAAATATTATATTTTCAGTTAGATTAGAACTGCTAGATCCAGCAGCTTGAATGTGAATTGAAAACTTACTGTTGTCACCATTAAAGTTAGCCACAACTGTATGTTCCATTTCAGGCCACTGTCATCTTTCTGGACAGTTTCACTCTGAGAAGGTGGTACTGGCTTCTTGAGCTCTGGAACAGACTTTAAATCTTCACTATCTTGACTAGTTTATATGTCAGCTTGTTAGTACTTGGATTTGGTAGTTAGAAAAATGACACCTGTTTCTTCTGCACAGTTGTGAAGCAGGAACATGAACTGTATGTGATCTAGGCAACTCCGTGGAACCAATTACAGCATCCTGAACTGAACTTTCAGCAACCAAATAATCTTGGCTTTGCTTTTGTCTCATCTTTGCTCATTTCTTTTGCTGTGAAACCGAAAGACTTTTTGATGACCTCTGATAGTATAACTTCCATTCTACTTTGTTCTGTTTATCAACTTGATAGCGGTTTTCTTATTGTCAAGGCACGAGTAGAGAAAATAAAGTAGGTTATTTAGACTTAAGATGTCTACCCATTAACAAATGTGCTGGGGATAGACCCACTGACTGTAATAGTATATCTCTACGTTTTGAGAATAAGTATATGGCAGTCAGGGTTCAATGTTCACATTTTTGATGAAACATGTCACTGTATGGACCATTTATTCTTTTTGTCAGTTGCTTTGGGGATACGCTGAGCTGTGGAGGTAATGTGCTTGAATTCCTCTTGATTCACAAAGCTGCATAATTTCCTGGCTTACAAACTGAGGACCTATATTTTTTATCACCTCATCAGGAATTCATTGACTTTCAGACAGATTTTCAGCACAGTAACAGCACTCTGGTTTGGTGGTGTTACTGTGTAGTTGTAGAACTTTTGAAAATTTTGAGTAATAGTCTGCACCCAAGAGGTAATATACAACTTTGTACTGAAATAACTGAATTCCTACTTTCACATATCATTGACATGGAAAGTGGTACCTTCACCTCTTTTTGATTCTGATCTCTGAACATGGTACATATTTCTTATTTATACACCATCTGTTCTCTTTGTTTAGATCTCTTAGGCTAACACATGATATTAATCATTTCTTTACAGTTGTTTTATTGATCGATTGACTGATTGATTGATTTATATTTGATAGCCGAGGTTGGTACCATCATCTGTTGACCCTTTTTATCCATAACCCAAACTCCAAAGGAAACAGAAGCTTGATCAAACACTTGCAGTATAAACAAGAAGCAATAGACACTAGCATGAGCAGTAGTTTATAATAAATACAAAAAGCAAGAAACCACATACATGGTAATATGTTTAACTCTGAAATATGTGCAAAATCTATTAGTAGACAGCAGTGCTGTAATAACTTTTACTTGGCTACATTAAGTAACCAAGCATGGCATTTTGCAGTCAGACTACATATAGCTTACATTTTTTTTAAACATGGACATGTTGTATTCATGCAGATTGTAACTATTCACATTTTTAAAATTATGCACGTAGTTGCTAGTTCTGTATTGATACAGATTGTATTGTAATAGTAGCAATTATCCAATATTTCTGAAGCAAGAACACCTATTCTAACTATTTTGGTATTTATTCAGCATAGCTTTGGAGCTTTTCTGTGATTGATCCAGTCTAACAGAGCTAGGTGTGTGATTCCACACAGCTGGTACAATTTTAATGAATGTGGTTTCACCTAATGTGTGGCTGGCACATGGTCTTACTAATGTAAAGAAATCATTATGATCATCATTTAGTAAATAGTTTTGTTTCCTTATGTTCACCTTTGCTTTTATAGAAATCAGTGCCCTAGTTCAGTGATTTCAAATAATAGAACACTATATTATTTATTCCTAAGTGTAATATATAACACTTCATAAGGGGGGAGACTCCACTGAACTCTCCAACTATCGACCCATAGCCCTACTTTTTCCTTTATCTAAGATTATGGAAAGATGTATCCACAGGCAATTGCTAGACCACCTTTTCCATCATAACCTGCTTTCCAACTCCCAACATGGTTTCAGACCTTTCCACAGCACTACTACTGCCCTCCTCTCCTTTATAGACACCATCAGCAAAAACCGCAACATTAACAAGCTTTCCTCTGCACTCTTCATTGACCTGTCCAAGGCTTTCGACATGGTAAATCACAATATAGTCATAAACATTCTCAAATCTCTGTCACTTGACAATCTAGCTATAAAATGGTTCCAGTCCTACTTAAATGACAGACACCAAGCTGTGCTCTGGAACACCATTCTTTCTACCCATCTACCTGTTAATATTGGTGTCCCTCAAGGATCCATATTGGTCCCTCTCCTGTTTTCTATATTCATCAATGACCTTCACCAAGTAGTTCCCCAAGTTACATGTATACAATACGCAGATGACTCTACACTTATGTGCTCAGCCACTTCTGTAACTGAACTTCACTCCCATACACAAGACGTATTTAATTCTGTAGAATTATGGTTTACAAAACGCTGTCTCTTACTAAACCCTAAAAAAACTAAACTTCTCCTTTTTACACCTACCAGTAAATCTCCCCCAATACACTTCACTATTACATCCAATAATAATACTCTTATATCCCAAGATCCTACTACCAAACTGCTAGGAATCACCATAGACAACAACCTTAACTTTGACACCCATATCAACAACACTCTGAAAACTACTAATAAAAAAATAGGCTCTCTTTATAGGATCAAACCCTTCCTAACTCCTGCAACCAGAATAACTATTGCCCACACCCATCTAATCTCCACTCTTTTTTATGCCTCACCCATATTTACTAAGCTGTCAAAAAATAACCTTAAGAAACTAGAAAACTCCTACAATAGTATAGCCAGATTTGCCACAGGTTACCCTTACAGAACTCACCACTGCATTAATCTAAAGCAACTAGGGTGGCTTGAATTACAGCAGCAACTGATTTCAGTCAACTTGCTATCGCCCATAAAATACTTTATCAACCAGCCAAGACACCCATTCTATCTAACCTTATTCTCCCCTACTATAACCTGAAGTCCCTAAGATCTTCACAAAAACTTCTTATAAATATCAACAAATAAAACAATAGAGCTGGAGACTCTCTCTTCTCTAATACTGTCGGAAAAACCTGGAATCTACTTCCCTCCGAACTTTCTACACTTCCCTCTACTACTCTGTTCAAAAATAAACTTAAGCTCTATCTCAAAACACATAGGATGTGCCCCTGTACTAAACCTGACTGACCATCATGCTCTTGTTACTTGATGCAACTTTACGTTCTCATCTCTGCAACAATTTCATCTTAACAGCCTCTATTCTACCTCTCCATATTTTTCTTACTTATTCTCAAAAGGTAGCATATTGTACTACTAGATGTATTACTCAACTGCTACATCATATTACCTTCTTTTTTATCTTCCTTTTATCTACACTTATACTTTACTTTTTAGCTTTTAATCTTTTGAACATTAAATTGTAACTTCATTAGTAATTGTACTAAGCCTGGTTAGATATTTTCCTTTTTTTTCTATTATACTTTATAAATGTGTGACCACATAAATAACATTTTCTTTTTTTTTTGCAGTTTAAATATGTACTGCTGTATATATGAACTTCATCTGAACTGATTGGAGCTTATCTCCCCGGGCCTGTACTGAAAATGGACATATATCCAGCTAGACTAGCCCGGTCAACAAATGTAAAATAAAATAAAATAAATAAATAAGTAAATATCAGTTATATTTAACATATTTTCAGGCAGATGAGTAAGAATACTGACTCTATCACCTTCATGGAATAAGCTTTGAATATATGAAAGCATATTGCTGTAGGGAGTTTAAGCCTGAATGACAGGATCTAATGACTTATCATTATCTGCTAACCCTGACATGAACAATTCATGAAGTAAATGTAATTTAAAGTCATCTTGTGTACATGTGTTATGCTTTCCTAGCTTCTTAGCAAACACATACAATTGAGAAATACTCCATAAGCAGTCATGATATTCCTTAAATTATTCTTCATTACAGTTATGCAGATATGCTCTACTCAGAAGTATCAGCTATGTGCATCTGTTTGCCAGGTTTGTATTGAACTTGCAAATCATACCTTTACAAAGACAGCAGCAGCATATTTTGAAGTTATACAGATGCTTTATATAATTATTTATATGAATGTTCTCTGGTGTGGTTTATTATCCAATTCCACTGTTATTTATTTTGTTACAGATATAGTCATGAATTGCTTAACCATCAAAGACTATGGTTAACATGTCCTTCTGTGCTAGAGTATAACATGTCTGAGCAACAGTCAGAGTCCCTGACCATGAAACTAATGGTCTTGCTTCCTGCAATAACACAGCACAACACTTTGTTGGCTGTTATCTACCTTCTGCATAATAGGTTATGATATATAAAATAATTTATTATTCAGCAGTATTAAAATTTAGAATTTAATAGAGTAAGTATCTCAACAGGTACCACATTTGTCTTTGGTGCCTGGAAGTTCAGAAGGCTGTGAGTTGTATTCCCTCATCAGGTACTTGGATTAATTTTTTTCCAATACTAACACTTCTGTGCAGCATTAGGGGGTGTTGAACTCCTGAGTGTGCCATCCCTTGGATGAGATGTTAAAATAAGGTCCCATCTGCCTGATTTGGCTGTAGCTTAGATACTCCCCCAGGTTCATTAACCTTCCATGCAGGACTAGCTTAGTCCTGCACGGAAGTGGCCGTTTAGGAGTATGATGGCATTGCTCCATGCATATTAATGAAAGCGCGCTGCCTGAGCTCCTAAATGGACACAGAGCATGTAAGAGTGTAGGGGACATGTCTGAGAGCAGTGCTCTCAGAATATACATGCCCCTGCAATGAGCAGCAGAGTATGAATAAGAATGCGCGAGACCACTAATAGGTGTTCGCATACCTCCAGCAATATCCCCCATGTTTACAAGAGCAATAGTTAAAACATTAAATATAAAGAATTTTTTTTAATGAAACAGATGAAATTTAACCATAGGTGCGCGGGTTTGTCCATTGCTTAGTTATGGTTAATGCAGCTTAAATGGCACAAGAGGGTAAAAAGCAAGATTTATGCAAATGAAGCAGTACAGCAATAGTGTAGTGGGCAGAGCATTCACCTTATGAGCAGTCATTCCCGGTTCGAGTCCTACTCCTGTACAATCCATTTTCCATGTCAAATCACTGTATGATCAGTTTATTTTGTTGTATAACCTACAATAACATATATTTATAACATTTATATATTTATAACATATATTTGTGAACTGGAGTGCTGCATTACATGCAGATGTAAGGTGTCATTGTCATAATGTTGCAAAGTCAACAGATAATCACAAGCGCCCCATACAGTATATGTACGCAGGAATCAGGGATACAAATGGAAGGTAAAATGTGTAATGAATGATAACTCCATACATTTTCCAAATCCACCACCTTCCCAAGAACCATTAGACATTACTGTCTAAATTAGTGTGGTGGTAAGTGGGAGTAAGGATTAGTAAGCAAGTGTAAGCACTATTAAGCAGTGGTAAGTGGGAGTAAGCATATTTAAGCAGTAGTAAGTGAGTTTAAGCCCATTTGTGTGGGGGCAAGCAATGCGCACACAGGTTAAGCAATATTGAAGCTAACTCTCTGTAAGCATGTTTCACCGAAGGTTAGCATAGCTTACCCTTGCGCAAACCCATGCAAATCCACTTACAATTGCTTAAAAGTGTCTTAATCACTCTGTATGCAACAGCCGCTGTTCTGGCCAGAAACAAAATAAACAGCCTTTGCAGCTCTTAAACCCAGGACCCTGTACAGTATAATCACAGTAGTTAACCACTAAGCCATCACAGCAGTACATAAGACTGAAGTATCACCAAACAGATCCTCACTATAGGAAATGCAAACTGAACATGTGAAAGGAATCTATATACAGTCATATTTTGTATAACATACTATATAACATAAATATGTGAACTGGAGTACTGCATTAAGCCTAGATGTGTGGTGTCATTGTAATAAAGTGTTGAAATCCCCTGATAAATACAAGGACCCCATACAGTGTACATACACATGAATCATGGATGCTAAACACATATATAACATGTAATGAATAATAAATCAATGCCACAATGCAAATATAATGCAACTTAAATATTAAGCAACGCTAAGCATTGCACAGCCCATTTTAGTCGCTGTAAGCAATGTGTAAGCCAGCAAACTCAGTCTGCCCATTGGTATACCCCTTTAAGCAATGCCAACCTTAGTTAAGCAGGTTTGCCCATAGTTTAGCCTTTTCAAAATCATCCAGTCATGGCAAAATGCAGGAAACCAGCCCTATTTAAACCCAACAGGTGGGAATACATCTCATAACTATTTGTAGCTTCCCCTTGTAGGCACTATGTCTGGAATGGGAAAGGGTGTGTGCTTTCGGGTGCAGCGCTGGGGCATCCAAGAGTCCATATTCATGGCAGGACTCCCTGTGAAAGACCATGACATAAGACTGCTGCAGGGCCAGTACCAGGGTTCCCAATACAAAGCGGAAGCCTGAGACCATCTCGCTGTGACCTCACCAGTGCCACTGGCATACACCGAACTGATGAGCAGGTCAGGCATCACTATACTGACCTGAAGCGAGGAAAGGGGGATTTCTTGGATCAGTGGATCCAAGAAGCTAGGAGGACAGGGGAGGTCCCAGCTTTGTGTAAGTATCAGTCCACTACCTGTTTAATAATTGCCAGCTCATGTATATTATGGATAGGTATGGCTAAATATTCCTCTTATGCCTTTCACAGCGGCAAGTGAGCAGGCTGTGAACCAGGATGCCCATGGATGTTGCTTGGAGTGATTGCGACGCGAGGCAGGTTAGTAATACTCTTGCATGTACTGTCATAGGAAATAAATCTAAAAGTAGTAGTAAGTTAATTGCCTGTATAAAACCTGTATTGTTTAAGGCATGTACTGCATATACCAGAGACTATGGCAGGAAGAGTCTCATATAGGTTGTATGTAAATAAAAACATAATAGCCTGTCAATAAAGGTCTAACTGCTGGACTGCATGTGTTTACTCTGGTATCATATGGTAATGTAGATTTGCAATCACTTAAAAGTACTGTTGTATCAAGCACTGTTGCCCACACTGTGCTACATAAATAAAATGTGTAGGAATGTCTGTATATGACTGGTGTAATCCCAAGAGGTCATATAGTACAACTGAGAGAGACATAGATAGAAAACAGTGAAAAGACGGACAACAAAATCCAAATAGCACACTCAAGTGAGACGTGAACTGTTGTATTTTTAGCACACACAGCCATGGTTCGAATCCTGGGAGTGGTAGTAGGCTGCATACAGAATCATACCACACAACTGTATAGATATGTCCAGAATGTCCAGTAAATTGGCCCATATCTGTTGCCTGTCACCCTGTCACCCTGGGAAATCAGTGGGATGATCCCAGACATTTAGGCAGCAAACAAGAAATACAATTGATTGTCAGACATCTATGAGAACAAACCTGTCACTCTAGCAACTTCCCAAAATGTTATGAGAGTAATAAGCCAAGTATCTCCCATCTACACCTCCATGTTATCAAGCCATGGCCAGAGTGTGTACAGTAACAGAGTGAGATGTATGTGCATAATACTAATGTGGAATCTGGTAATTTGTGTGGCAACATTCAGGTAGTGCTAACAAACATTGCTCCCACAGGTACGTCAGATACGAACACTGTGCCTAGAAATAAAAAATTGATACCTTGTACTAGTACTGTTTACTCTGTTATTGTATGGCATTGTTAGTGTTGCAGTTGCCCTGAATAATAAGGTATTACTCATCCTTGTCACCCACACTGTGCTACATAATGTAACTGTCTAGGAAATCCTGTATAAGAGTGTTGTAATACAAGGTCAGAATGTAAAACCACAGGAAAATTATAGACAGAAATCAGATAAGAGATACACAGCAATATCTATATAGCACACACAACTGTGATGGACGGTGTTTTATTTGTAGCAGACACAGACATGGTCCGAATCCTGGGAGTGGTAGTAGGCTGCATACAGAATTATACCCCACAACTGTACAGATATGTCCAGAATGTCCAGTAAATTGGCCCATATCTCCTGCCTGTCACCCTGTCTCCCTGGGAAATCAGTGGGATGATCACAGACGTTTAGGCAACAAACAAGAAATACAATTGATTGTCAGACATCTATGAGAACAAACCTGTCACTCTAGCAACTTCCCAAAATGTTATGAGAGTAATAAGCCAAGTATGTCCCATCTACACCTCCATGTTGTCAAGCTGTGACCAGAGTGTGTACAGTAACAGAGTGAGATGTATGTGCATAATACTAATGTAGAATCTGGTAATTTGTGTGGCAACATTCAGGTAGTGCTAACAAACATTGCTCCCACAGGTCTGCCAGATACAAACACTGTGCCTAGAAATAAAAGATTGAGATCCTGTACTGGTACTGTGTACTCTGTTACTGTATGGCATTGTTAGTGTTGCAGTTGCTCTGAATAATAAGGTATCACTCATCACTGTCACCCACACTGTGCTACATAATATAACTGTCTAGGAAATCCTGTATAAGAGTTTTGTAATTTACTAAAGGTTTAAGAGGGCAATAAACAAAATATTTCCGGTTCACCTGCCTGTGGTCAAGACATGCCCAGAGTCTGTGCAAAAAGAGATAGACAGGTATGTGCATAACATCAACCTGGAATCTGGGAGTATGTGTAGAAACAGTTAGTGTTAACAAACAATTCCTCCACAGGTATACCAGGTAAGAGGTGTATACTGCAGGTAAAACCAGTTCATGCATATAGTTGTCGACAGCCATACCACTGTCCAAAGTAAGGCAATAGGGTAGTGTACTAATACTTGTAAGGTACAGATAACAGCACTGACTAGGAAAGTAATGTGAACTACAGGAATATACTAGTTATTAACTGACATCTTTCTCTCCCCCCCACCATATCTGCAACAATAAACTAAATACCCAACTCAATTGGTACATGATGACTTAACTGTAATGTTGGGACATATGTCCTATTGTTCAATAATTATTTAAATCTGTTTCTATGCATGTGCTATGTTGAAATACTCCCACATTGGTGGCATGGTGCCATCAATGTACCTGCATGCTGTTGTAATTACCACTGTGGTCCCATATATGCATGTGTTCTGTTTGCTATGCAACTGTTCCATATCTGGTGTTTGGGTTAATGGGAATATATATGCATGCTGTTATATCTAATCCTGGAATGTGTTGACTATTACTAACCCACATATGTTGATAAAACATAAACACCATAGCACGTATGGGAATGTGGGTCCCAGCGGACCCACCTGTCTCACCTCAGCTGGCCGTGGCACTGGGCACCAGCACTTCTGGGGCCCAACTTAGGACCTCCTCATCCATTGGTCCTGTACCACCTTTGGGTGGAACTGCTTCAGGGGATGGGGCTCCCCCCCGGGAGCGGGCATGGACAGGAACCTGTCACCCGTCACCAGGTTTGGGTCATGGTGCATAGCGAGCTCCACAGGGAGTTTGGAGATCTGATACACCAGCTTGAGGGCCGTGTATCGTGACTAGAGGGTTGGCCTAGCTCTCCGACTCAGCCCCCAGCACAGCTACCTTTGGGGCTGTGAAGGTGCAGTGGTGACTGTCCATGGGTGGGGACCTCAGTCCCACTGTTTCCACTAGGGGGCTCATGGGCTTCCGATTTCCCAACACCCCTCTCCATCAAGGTGTTTGCCCCCCAGATGTGTCATATACCACCCCTGTATGCGTCTTGTTTGTGTTGTCAGTTAACCTACCCAACTTACCTCCACAAATATACCTACTATCCCTCCCCAACATCCCACTCTCACCTGAAAAAAAAAAGGGGGCAATCTGTTCCCAAAAAAAAAAAAAAAATCTCGCCCCATACATAGCTGTCCATTTCCCACATGTGTCCACTGGACACACGTAATCTCGTCTAATTGGCTTAACAACATATTATTGTTGTCCTCCCCCTTCTCTTAGGGGTATGAGTGTTCAAATCTATCTCCGAATTCAATGTATATGCACAGCTGTTGCTTTAGAAGAAATGGGCAACTATGGACCTTCCCTACACCCTTCCTGCACATCCCTAGCTATTTTCTCTACTGTCTTTCCCTCTTTGTGACCCTTTTTCACCACTTTCCTATCAACCCTTTTTTCTTTTCTTTTAAAGAAATTAGCGTGAGGGTAAGTGGAAGTAAGCACTTTTAAGCAGCAGTAAGTGTGTTTAAGCCTCTTTGCGCGGGGATAAGCAATGCCTGCACAGGTTAAGCAATTTAGAAGCTGAGCATAAGAAACTGTAACCGGAAGTTAGCAGTGCTTACCTCCATGCAAACCCACTCAAACCCGCTTATAACTGCTAAAAAGTGCCTTAATCACTCTGTATCCAATGGCCCCTGTTCTGCCTAGCAACAAAATAAACAACCTCTACAAGGCTTGAACCCAGGACCTTGCATACCATAGTCAAAGTGATTTACCACTAAGCCATATCAGATACACATAACCCTGATGTTTTCATAAAAACATATCATCCAGCACGGTCATTCAACAGTACAGGACATGTATTTATTCATGTAGATATATATATATATACACACATACGCATACATCTATAGATATATATGTCTACATATATACGTCTCTCTCTCTCTCTCTCTATATATATATATATATATATATATATATATATGTATGTATATGTTCATAGGTTCATAGGTTCATACTAGGCTATCTGCCCTAGGGCATTTATAAGCCTAGCGAGAGTGTGTTTGGCTTTCGCCACCCATTTTAAATTAATTTTGCTATGCCCTTTTTTAAGTTTAGTATACTGTGCCTCTGTCTAACAGTGACACAGAAGTGATACCCGGAGTAAACCTACGATCTCCCATCCACTTATCAAGATTCCTCTTGAAGAGAGTCAATGAGGGACTCTGCCTAACCTGGACTAGGATTTTATTCCAGAGTGAAGGGAGCCTCTGGGTTATGAATCTGTCCCTCCAGCATGTCCTATTAATTTCATTGCTGAGGTTCAAGTCTCTCGAGCTCGTAGCTCGATGGGATTTGGATTTTCTGAGGTGCAGCATGTCCATTAATTCCGGGTTGGACATGGCTTTATATGTCAGGCACAGATCGCCTCTGAGCAGGCGGTATGCCACTGAGTAGAGCTGGAGTTTCTTTAACCGGGCAGCATATGGCATCTGTTTGAGCCCTTTGATCCTCTTGGTGAGGTACTTTTGGGGTCTTTCCAGTTGCTGCAGGTGTCTGGTAAGGTACATCCCAAAAGGGGCATTGTACTCAATTATGGGCCTGATGAGGGATGAGTAAAGAGGCATGATGACCTCCCCTGATCTAGATGTGAATCCCTCCATGATTAGGTGGGCTATATAAAATGTTTTTCTAACCACTTTGGCCACGTGGTTGTCAAATGAAAGATTGCTATCAACTTGGGTCCCCAGGTCCCTAATTACTTCTTCTGTACTTAATGGATTACCACCTATTTGATAATTTGTGGGCATTTTGTTTTTGCCAAAGGGGATGACTATACACTTTTTAGCGTTTAGCTTGAGGCCATGGCTCTGGCACCAGTTGTCTGTTTCTATGAGGCCCTTTTGGAGGATGTTTGTGTCGGCTGGAGAGTCGATTATGGTGCCCAGTTTGCAGTCATCTGTGAACTTGGTCAGCCACAGTCCTTCTGTGTTGGCCTGTACCTCTGAGAAATATATACCGAACGAGAGAGGTCCCAGGACTGAGCCTTGTGGGATGCCACTTGCAACTGGTTTAAAGTCTGACATGGCTCCAGCAATTCTAACCATGTGGGTTCTGTCCTTGAGCCAGTTTGCAACCCATCTAGTGACATAGGGGTTTATATTTAAGCTGGTGAGCTTATCTATAATGCCCGAGTGGGGTATTATATCGATGGCTTTTGCGAGGTCCAGGTATTCTGTGTGGACCACCTTCCCCTCGTCAATGGCCTTGGTGACTGTTTCAAAGAAATCAACCAGGTTTAAGAGGCAGGATCTGCCCTTAACAAAGCCGAACTGGGTAGGATCCAGTGTCTGTAGGTCCCCAATATCTTTATTTATGAGGTCCATGATGATCCTTTCCATAGCTTTGCAGACCAAGCTAGTCAGGCTTATGGGGCGATAGTTTCCAGGATCTGTTGAGGCACCACCTTTGTGGAGAGGGACCACTGTTGCTGTATGCCACTCTTTGGGTACATATCCTGTAGTAAGGCTGAGATTGAACAGTAGTTTTATGTTTGGGTTTAGCTCTTCTTGGAGTTCATGTAGGACGCAGCCCAGGACACTGTCTGGTCCCATTGATGCTGTGTTTATTGCTTTGGAGAGGGCAGCTCTTACCTGAGCATCTGAGATGTCAGGGGGGCAGCACTCTGCTGGGATAGATATTTGCCCTTTTGGTGGGAGGGGAGAAGTTTGCGCTGAACCTGTCAGCTAGGATGTTGGCAATGTCTGTGGGTTTGGTGTATTTTTTGTCATTTTGGACTAATTCTGAGCATATCTGGGAATTCCCACCCAGGTTCCTAACATAACTAAAGAAAGCCTTGTAATTATCCTTAGTGTCCTGTGCAATTTTTCTCTCGAAGCTGGCCTTAGATGATTTTATGAGTGCCCGTAGTTTTTTGCTAATACTGATCAGAGATGCCTTCCCTTTTGGGGATTTTGCTCTATCATTTAGTAGCTTCCTCATTGTATTGTATAGTTTGTTTATGGCTGGGATCCGCCAGACAGGACGTCTGCATTTGGAGGATTGGGTCTTGGTTTTATTTGGGATTGCATGATCCATGCATTCCTGAAGGTGTTCATAGAATGCGTTAATAAAGGATTCTGCAGTCTGGGCCGTATTTTCCACAGGCGCGGGGGCTTTGAAGGATTCCACCTCGGTTTTGAGGAGTGTGAAATTTGCTTTAGAGAAGTTTTTCACTGTGGTTTTCAGGGCAGGGGGTGGAGTCGGGATGTGAATATCCAGTGAGATTAGTTTATGGTCTGATCTTACCAGTGAGGGATACACATCTGGTCTGGAGCATAGAGTCCCCATGTTGGTGATGATCAGGTCCAGTATGTTTTCCCCTCTTGTGGGAGTGGTAACAAGTTGTTCCATAGCATTTGAGTTTATAAATTCTAGGAACCTTTGGGCTAGGGTGTTGGAGCTAGAGTAATGCTCCCAGTCTATGTTTGGGTAGTTGAAGTCGCCCAATATAATAGTGTTTGGAGAGACCGTCATATTTTCCAGTGTTCTCAGGAAGGCCAAGTGGGGTTCCTGGGTTTGGGAGGGTGGTCTGTAGCAGGCTATAAACTGGAAGGCAGTTTTACCCACTGTTAGTTGCACATGGATAGTCTCTGATGCTTCGTGCTGTGCCACCAACCTGGAGGTGTGGGTATCTTTGACGAATATTGATACTCCCCCTCCTTTTGTGGTTAGGTCCAAGTTTTGGGGCCAAAAAGCATGGTATGAGGTATAACCTGGTAGTGCTGGGGTGCTCTTGGGAGCCTTGAACCAAGTTTCTGTTACTGCACAGATATCGATGTTCTCCATGCTAAGGAGAGTTTTGAGTGCATGCATCTTGAGGTTTAGACTTCTGGCGTTGAGTAGGATTACTCTTAGTTTCTTATCCCTTGTGATACCTATGGAGGTGGGTTTGTCTTTTCAGCCTTGCCTAAAAAAGGCACTATAGGGGTAGCAAGAGCCTTTGCCAATATCCGAAAGCCCAGGGGTGACAGGTGCAAGCTGTCCCTAGCGAAGCATCGTGGCTTGTCGAGCATATCATCCCAGGCTGACAGGCATTGGATCCCCTTTGAATGACACCAATACTTAAGCCAATTGTTGAAATTGATCATCTTGTCTTCATATTGTGGCATCATTATTGGTGAGGGTAAGATGCTACTCAAGGTCAGGGTCATAATGGCCTGGGCTACATGCTCAGAGAGCTCCTCTATGTCTCTTTTCATGTAGTCCAAGGAGGTACGTCTCAGGTCATTCACACCAGCATGGACAATGACTGAGTCATATTTGTACTTGCCTTGGAGTGACCTGAGTGCTTGTGTTATGTGGCGGATCCTAGCGCCCGACAGGCAGCTCACCGTGCCCTTCTCCTTGTTCAGCCTGGTGAGCGGGACGTCAGTGTGCCTGACGATAGAATCACCTATTACAAGTGTATCAGGTGTGTTGTTTAGCCTTAAGGGCTGTGACTGTTTGGCACACTGGCTTTGTGAGCTATGTGTTGCACGTGTTTTGTTTTGGGGTGGCGGTTGCTTGGGTGTCTGCTTTGGAGGTCTCTGCTGCTTAGGCAGATTTTTATTTAGAGCCTCCGAATATGTTTTTGTGTGTTTATGTGTTTGGTTTGCTGTCGTGGTAGGTCTATGTGAGACTGGAATTGTAGTGAGTGTGGTTTCCTTCTCCTCCTCACTGGTTTCGCCAGTACTGAGTTGAGAGAGCTTAGCCTCCAGTATGGCTATATGGTTGCATCTCTCACGTGTTGGAATTTGTTGGGAGGAGGAGAGGGTTGTCTGTGTACATGAGGCAGTTGTAACATTGCCTCAAGATTCCCAGATTCACCAGCTGGACCGGAGAGGAGATTGACAACTGACCTTTGGACATGCTAGAATAGTATTGGGAATTCCTTTATAATTGGAAAAAAAAAAGGGCCAGTGGGGAACAAGGTACTCAAGGGGAGTTTGTGAGGGTGTAGTGCTTTTAATTTTTTAGTGCTGACTTATATAATTGCTTTTGTGAGCAAGTGCCAGATAACTTAAATGCAATGTGTTACAGGTAACTTAAATGCAAAAACGACAAACAGTAACTTTCTTTCAAGTGAAACAAGGAAATAAGTACAGTAAGCAATGCAGATATCACTAGGGATCCACAGAAGCGCTGAAAGCTGCGCTTTAGGTGGAATTAGCGTGTCAGGGAAATAACAAGCAAACAAACAACAAGCATACAAACAAAGCTAGATTCAGCAGCCCTGCATCTAGTCTATGCTACAGAAAACAAGGTGTACCAATTTCAGTAAGAAGCAGTTCAAATATGCAGGCACTATAAGCCTTTAACCAGAAATTCCCAGCTCAGAAGGGCTGAGTCCAGCCTCTCCTCCCACAAGAGTGCAGACCACGAACCCTTTTAATGTAAAATAACTGGCCTGAAGCTCAAGTGCTTAAACCAGAATTAATACACTTTTAGAATAACAGACACTGAGCCCTCAATCAGCAGTTCCCAACTTAGAAGGATGTAAGCTACCTGTTCTGCCACTACAGTGCAGACCACAAACCTTCTTAATGTAAAACAACTGGTCTGAAGCCCAAGTACTTAAACTAAAAGGCTTAGAATGAGTTACACCAAGCAGTAATAAATACAATTGAGTACTTTTAAGATGACGCAAAAGCAAAATAAAGTAGGAAGAAACACAAATACAGTAAAAGCAGATATTTTTTTTTTTTTTGAGTGAGCAAATGAGATGGGCCCAGGAGTTACAGGACAGAAACAAGTGCAAATACAGGCCTTCAAATCAGAAAGTTGTGAGAGATGGAAGACCCCCCAAACGGCCAGTAACTACAAATTCTGGGCCAGAACCACTCCTTATGTGGTAGACAGGTTACCTAGTGCTTACCACTCCCACTGATAAGCTAGAAGGCTTCCCTCCAACACAGAAAGGCTTGGGGGGCTCAGAAGCTTACAAATAATCCTGGATACAGCAAATCTGCATCTGAAACATTAATTACAGGAAACGTAGGAAACAGGCTTACAATTTTTTTTTTCAGAAAAGTAGCAAAAACAGTAGTAAAAACAATTCACATGCAGTGCAAGCTGGCACACTTGAGTATGTAGCAATATTCGTCCACACACAGTTTGAAAAATGTAATTAAATTAAAAAAGGACTAAAAGCAAGTGCAGAAAGGGTTTATTAGGTAGAATGTGGTAAGGAGATAGGACTGGGGGAGTGTCCTAAATAAAATCTACAGTGGGGCGGGCACTGCAAAAGCCACCAAATTTAAACTACAATCAAGAACATGGAGGGGGGGTGGGGAAAAGTTTCAACAGAGATGTGAGGAATCAGAGTGCAAATTATAAAACCAAAAAGATATATACTGATCTCTGTATATTTGCAGAACAGTAAGACAACAGATATCTAAGCAACAATTTAGCTCTATAATACAGAATAATACAGAAAAATATACTCAGCTCTATATATTTGCAGATAGTCTTGTAAGGCTGTCTCTCAACACACAGGTTCCACTTTAAATGCAGGCTGCTGCTATTAAGTCAAATTAAGGGAACCGTGAGTTAACAACACACAAGCTATAGAAACCAAAATGAGGGGTGGGTGGGGAAGACAGTTTCAACAGAGATGTGAGGAATCAGAGTGCAAATTATAAAACCAAAAAATATATACTGATCTCTGTATATTTGCAGAACAGTAAGACAACATATATCTAAGCAACAATTTAGCTCTATAATACAGAATAATACAGAAAAATATACTCAGCTCTATATATTTGCAGATAGTCTTGTAAGGCTGTCTCTCAACACACAGGTTCCACTTTAAATGCAAGCTACTATTAAGTCAAATTGAGGGAACCTTGAGTTAACAACACACAAGCTATAGAAACCAAAATGAGGGTGGGGTGGGGAAGACAGTTTCAACAGAGATGTGAGGAATCAGAGTGCAAATTATAAAACCAAAAATATATACTGATCTCTGTATATTTGCAGAACAGTAAGACAACATATATCTAAGCAACAATTTAGCTCTATAATACAGAATAATACAGAAAAATATACTCAGCTCTATATATTTGCAGATAGTCTTGTAAGGCTGTCTCTCAACACACAGGTTCCACTTTAAATGCAGGCTGCTGCTATTAAGTCAAATTAAGGGAACCTTGAGTTAACAACACACAAGCTATAGAAACCAAAATGAGGGGTGGGGTGGGAAGACAGTTTCAACAG